>NC_036657.1:4463308-4511011 GCF_002806865.2 Cucurbita pepo subsp. pepo | reverse complement strand
GCATTAGCATGGCCCCTATAGTGGGGTCACTTACTGAGTATTTCTTCGAAATACTCAGGCCGTGTGCCACATTGTTTTTCAGGTAAAGGCAAGGCTCCCATGTACGGTTGACGGTGGCATCGTGATCAGAGACTGTGGCGCGTGCATAAGATAGTTGCATATTTAATTTCTAGTTTTGGTTAGGATAGGGCGTTTGCATTTCATTCATTTATATTAATTAATTTGTAATTGTTTTATTTTATCTTTTTGAACTCCAGCACGATGTTTGAAACACGTAAGTCCGGCAGTGTTTTCCAATGTTTAAATGTATTATGAAGTTTTAAATTTTCCGCTAATAAAGATGAGCATTCTTAGATTTTTATTCTGCATTAGAGATGAGCATGAGACGTTAGTGGCGACTCTAAATATGTGGAAATTTAGGGTCGTTACATCCAAATTGCTTCCGCATGTGTTATATTAACACCATCAGAAAGGAACAGTAGATATCAAAACTAGAAATGGCTTTGTAGAGTCAATTTCTAATGTATTCTACATTCTTGATATGAAGGCCAACTTACTTAGTATCGGTTAGTTACAAGAAAATGGGTATGTGATCACATTCCAAAATGATGAATGTGAAATTTATGACTTCAAAAGAGGATTGATTGCTAAGATGAAGATGACCACCAACCGTCTATATCCGTTGACGTTAAATATCGTTGCCAGAAGTTTGATGGTGAAGAAATAAGATACCACCTGGCTTTGGCATTTTAGGTATGGTCATGTACACTTCAAAGGATTAAAGACGTTGTTTTCAAAGAAGATGGTGACTGGGTTGCTAGACATTACTCCTCCAACAGAAATTTACGAGAGCTGTGTAGTAGCAAAGCATGAAAGAAATTCTTTTCCATCCGGAAAATCAAAAAGAGCTCAAACAATTTTGGAGTTGATTCATTCAGACATATGTGGTCTGATCTCTCCAGCATCAAATGGTAACAAGAAATATTTTAGAACTCTCATCGATGACTTTAGTAGAAAAATATGGATTTACTTCTTGCATGTCAAATCAGAAGCCTTTGATTGCTTCAAGAAATTTTATGCTACTTTGAAGACTGAAACTGGAAGAAGAGTGAAGGCTTTAAGAACTGACAGAGGTGGAGAGTTTTGCTCTAATGAGTTCACGAAATTTTGTGAAGAGAAGGGCATAAGGAGGCAGTTGACAGTAGCATATACACCCCAACAAAATGGTGTGGCTGAAAGGAAGAATAGGACCATTCTCAATATGGTTCGAAGTTTCCTAAATAAAGGAGAAGTTCCGAAGGAATTTTGGCCAGAAGCTGTTGTGTGGTCTGTTCACTTTCTCAACTGAAACCCTACTTTCTCTATTAGAGATATGACTCCACACGAAGCATGAAGCGGAAGGAAACCTGCAGTAGATCACTTTAGAATTTTTGGGTGCATAGCATATGCACACGTTCCTGATGAGAAAAGGAAGAAACTTGAGGACAAGAGTTTGAAGTGTGTGTTCCTTGGAGTAAGCGAGACTTCTAAGGCGTACATGCTCTATGATCCTTTGACAAAGAAGGTGCTGATAAGTCGTGATGTAATCTTTGATGAAAAGAAGACTTTGACATGGGAAGAAAAGATCACTGGGAATCAGCAAATTCCGATAGATCTTGAAGAAGAACAAGTTGAAGCCCCTATTCAGCCTCACTATGAGCATGGAGAGAGCTCATCACAAGCTCAACAAGAAGAACCAGTAGAAGAAGATCATGATCACAATCAAAGAAATCCAAGAACAAGAAAGAGACCAAATTGGATGGTTGATTATGAGATGGACTATGACTCAAGTGATAGTGATCCAATTGTCTGTGAAGAAGCGGTAAAGGAGAAGAAATGCTTAACAAGTGCTTATTTTGCATTCTTTATGGATAATGATCCAATTGTCTGTGAAGAAGCGGTAAAGGAGAAGAAATGGAAGGAAGCCATGGACAGTGAAATCAAATTCAGAGAAGAATAAGACTTGAGAGCTCATTGATCTTCCTAAAGGGCAGAAAACAATTGGAGTATTATGGGTTTTCAAAACCAAGTTGAATGAATATGGTGAGGTGGATAAGTACAAGGCACGACTAGGTGCAAAAGGATACAAGCAGAAGTATGGAGTTGATTATAAGGAGGTAATTTGCACCAGTGGCACGTCAAGATACTATAAGGCTTATAATTTCAATTGCAGTAGAGAAATCATGGCCAATTTATCGGCTTGATGTGAAATCAACCTTCTTACATGGAGAGCTTCAAGAAGAGGTATATGTGGAGCAACCAGAAGGTTTTGTTCAAGAAGGTAAAGAGGAAAAAGTGTACAGGTTGAAGAAAGCTTTGTACGGTTTGAAGCAAGCTCTGAGAGCATGGTATAGTCACATTGATTCTCATTTTGAAAAGATGAGATTCACTAAATGCCCATATGAACATACGTTGTACGTGAAAACTAAAAATGGGGGTAACATTCTCATTATTTGCTTATATGTTGATGATTTAATATTTACCGACAATAATGAAGAAATGTTTGAACTTTTTAAGAAGAGCATGATGAAGGAATTTGAAATGACAGATCTTGGTTTGATGATATATTTTCTTGGAGTAGAAGTTACTCGAACTCCCGCGGGTAACTTTATCTGTCAGAAGAAATATGCTCAAGAATTACTTGAAAGATTTAAAATTGATGAGTGCACATTTGAAATTCCATCAGAATTGGGTTTGAAGTTGCACAAGGATATTGAAGGGTGAGAGGTTGATAATAGGTACTTCAAACAAATTGTGGGAAGTTTGATGTACTTAACTTCAACAAGACCAGACATCATGTATGCGGTTAGTATGACAAGTCGTTACATGGAGCATCCAACAAAAAAACATCTCAATGCAGCAAGAAGGATATTTCGTTATGTGAGAGGAACTTTTGATTTGGGGATATTCTACAAGAAAGAAGATGATTCGAAGATGGTTGGCTATATAGATATCGACTATGCAGGTGATATAGATGATCGTAAAAGTACTTCAGGAAGTATTTTCATGATGAGTTCAGGAGTTATTTGCTGGTCTTCAAAGAAGCAACCTATTGTAACACTCTCAACTACAAAAGCAAAATTTGTGGCAACAGCAGCATACTCGTGCCAAGCAATTTGGTTAAGAAAAATGTTTGAAATTCTTAATCAGAAGCAACCAGGTACGACGGTTATATATTGTGATAATATGTCAACTATTAAGTTGTCTAAAAATCCTGTGTTGCATGGAAGGAGTAAGCACATTGATGTTCGATTTCATTTCTTGCGTGATTTATGTAAAGAAGGCATTATTGAACTCAATTTTTTGCTGAAATGATATACAAATCGCAGACCTATTCACAAGGCCCTTGAAAAAACCATTGTTCGAGAAACTTAGAAGAAAGCTGGGGATGTGCAGAATCCAAGATGTATATCAAGAAGATGAAGTGAAGTCCTAAACTGATTTCTGCAGAATTCGCAGAATTCAGTTTAAGGGAGGATGTTGAAGGGTCACTAGTAGATACATGTATGAATAGATACATGTGTTGAAAGGTCACTGGGAGATACATGTATGAATAAATACATGTGTTGAATGGTCACTTGTACATGTATAGATACATGTATGAATAGATTCATTAGTTCCTAATTACATAGGTGCATGATTTTTGGATAATGAAGAATGTCCCAAATATGTTGGCATTGGTGGAAGGCATAGAAAAATCAAACCAGTATTCCTTCATAGTTTCAAAGTTCTCTTCTCTCAAACAATTCTCCAAATTTCTCTATTGTCACAACAGTTAGGTTGAATGACACTGTGACCTATATGGGCCAGGACCTCATGACCTCATATATTTATAGATGTACGATGAGGATTAGATCGTAACAAACCATGGAATTATAGATTTGGTAACCATCTATGAAATCATAGATTTGGTAACAAACCAATAAATCATAGATTCTCCTTGATTCATGATAACAAACAGGTAAAATAACATAGATTATCTAACATAGATTATCTTACTATGCACAGATATGATATATTCTACGTTCAATAGATAAAATGCGAAATGTACCTCATGTGTATGTGCATTTGTCGGTGATGTCTTTCGTGGTGTGGGTGGTCGTTCTAGGCGTCGAGTGCGTGGGTTTGGCCTTGTCGGAATGTTATCGATTTCTCTCTCTACCTCACGTTTCCCTCTCGTTTTCTCTCTTGGAGTTCTCCTTGCAGGTGCCTGTGGCATGTGTGTGGTTTAAGGGGCAAGTGGGAGCGGTGTGGGAAGTGAGAGTGGCGTGGTCCTAGTTGAGGATGCGAGAATTTCTCGCGTTTCGTGGTTGCTGAATTAAAAAAAAAAAAAAAAAAAAAACTTTGGTTATTTATATAATATTAAATAAAATATATTTGAAATTCAGATTGAAATTGGATAAATATATATTGAATAGAGGTGTATTTTATTTCGTGAAATTATGTTCTAGCTCTCTCGACCAACCTCTAAAATGGTAGACACATAAATTCCCCTAATAAAAAAATTAAAAAAAAATAATTTTTACTCATGATTAAAGGACAACCTCCACAAGAAGTTCATGGCTCATCCACAATTAAAGGCAAGTTGGATATGATCATCCATTAAAGTATCAATATTCTCAATTAAAGGATTTATAAAAAAAGAGATTAACTATTTCGTGGTTTAGTCTCTACCTGAAAGTTTGGAATAAAATTATTTGTAAAAATTATAACATCGATCGTATCAATAAAACCTAGGATTAGTGTGAGATCCCACTTTGATTGGAGAAGGTAACAAAGCATTTTTTATAAGGACGTGAAAATCTCTCCCTACCAGAAATGTTTTAAAATTGGGAAGCTCGAAAGGAAAAACCCAAATAGAACAATATCTGCTAGTAGTGGGCTTGAGCTATTACAAATGGTATCAAAGCCAGACACCGGACTGTGTACCAGCAAGGACGTTGAGCCCGAAGGGGATAGACACCAAGCGGTTTGTCAACGAGAACTGTTAGACCCTAAAGGGGGATGGATTGTGAGATCCCACATCGATTGAAGAGAGGAGCGAGTGTCAACGAAGACGTTGAGCCCCGATGAGGTTTTGGGGCATGGATTGTGAGATCTCACATTGATAGAAGAACGGCCAACAAGGATGTTGAGGCCCGAAGGGGAGTGGATTGTGAGAGATCCCACATTGGTTGGAAAGGGGGAACAAGTGTCAGGAGGACGTTGGGCCCCAACAATGTGGATTACAACTAGTGGAGAGGGGAATGAGTGCCAAGAGGACGTTGAGCCCCTACAATGTGAATTGTGAGATCCCCACATCGATTGGAGAGGGAACAAATTATATTTCTATAAATATTAAATTACAACTTTAATTTATAAATATTTAAATTAAATTTTTAATTTTGTGTTTAATAAGTATTTTTAGATCCATTAAGTTTCAATTTTATATCTAATAAATCTTATTTACACTTAAATCCATTAATTGTCTATTAAAATAAATTAATTCTTATCCCAATTGGTTAAATAATAATAATAATTTTCATGCGAAAAGCACTTAAAGAGGGGCGTAACAGCTAGACGAAATTGATGGGAATTTATGGCCATGACCTGTAAATGGACCTTTACGAGAATATCTGTTTTTATAAAATATAACACATAAATATATTTCTATAATTTATATAATAATAAAACAACTTTATTTAATTTTTTAATTCAATAGTTATGGGACATGAATTCAACTATTTAAATTTAAAATAATAATTATATCTTATTTATTAAATTATACTTAAATTAACAACTTTATTAAATTTTTATTTTAAAATAATTTCCTCTTCACCTCAATTGATCATGTTGAAATGTTACATTTAAAAAATAAATGTTGAATTTGTCAAAAGAATAAAAAAAATAAATAAATAAAGGATTAAAATATTTCCTCGTTGATCACATTTTCTTTTTTATATGATTTATTTAAAGATAGTGTATGACCAATTCTTGGAAGTATTAAAAAAATAAAATAATAAATTTAATTTTCTCTATTTAAATTCTAAATTAAAAAAAAAAAATTATTTAGAGTACATATTTATTGTGTTAAAAAATATTATTTAACCTAAAGTGTACTATAATTTTTATGTAATAATGGTTAACCAACGAAGTTGTCGACTAGTAATTAATTAAATATGATCTTATTCAACCTTTAATTAATTATTTAATTTATTGTTTTAAAATATTAATTTTCTATAAGCATTTTATTTAAATTTCTTGTTATAAAATAATACATTTATTATAAACGTGGGTTGGATTTGATTTTCTTTTTTTCAATTAAAGTTTATATCCAACCAACTTTATTATAATTTTAAAATTATTTTTATAAGACTAAATTAATGTACTTTCAAATTAAAAGAATCTTTATTTTTAAAATACCTTAAAACTTTTAATAGGTAAAAAATAACCTTTTAACTTAATTTGTTTTTATTAATACCTTTTACCTTTATAAAAAGAAATTAAATACTATATTTAAAAAATTATTGACATTTTAAAATTAAAATTAAATAAAAATTTTAATTTTTTTTTATTGTTAATATATGGACAAATATAATCTTTCCATATCTCATAGATTATCTCTTTTAACTTTTTAACCGTACTTTTTTAAAAGTTTTTGAAATTCTAATTAACTATACTTTTGATGTGATGTTCCACATTTGTTGGGGAAGAGAACAAACCCCCCTTTATAAGGGTGTGGAAACCTTCCCCTAATAGACGCGTTTTAAAGCCTTGAGGGGAAGCTCGAAAGGGGAAGCTTAAAGAGAACAATATCTGCTAGCGGTGGATTTGGGCTGTTACAAATGGTATCAGAGCCAGACATCGGATAATGTGCCAGTCTTTTCGTTGTTCCCTGAAGGGGGTAAATACGAGGCAGTGTGCCAATCGATTTGAGAAAGGAACGAGTGCCAGCGAGGACGCTGGGCCCGGACAATGTGCCAGTCTTTTCGCTGTTCCCTGAAGGGGGGGGGACACGAGGCGGTGTGCNCCAGCAAGGATGCTGGGCCTGGACAATGTGCCAGTCTTTTCGCTGTTACCTAAAGGAGGGGTAAACACGAGGCAGTGTGCCAATCGATTGGAGAAAGGAACGAGTACCAACAAGGATGCTGGGCCCTGAAGGGGGGTGAATTATGATGTCCTACATTGGTTGGGAAGGAACGAGTGCGGGCGATTGAAGAAATGAACGAGTGCCAGCGAGGACGCTGGGCCCGAACAATGTGCCAGCCTTTTCGCTGTTCTCTAAAGGAGGGGTAAACACGAGGCAGTGTGCCAATTGATTGGAGAAAGGAACGAGTGCCAACGAGGATGCTGGGCCCTGAAGGGGGGTGAATTATGATGTCCTACATTGGTTGGGAAGGAACGAGTGCCAGCGAGGACCTGGGCCCTGAAGGGAGTGGATTGTGATGTCCTACATTGGTTGGGAAGGAATGAGTGCCAGGGAGGACGCTGGGCCCTGAAAGGGGTGGATTATGATGTCCCACATTGGTTGGGGAGGAGAATAAACCACCATTTATAAGGGCGTGGAAACCTTCCCTTAACAGACCACTTGAATAAACCTTTTATAATAGATAATAGTAAGGATGTGATCGTGAATATTTGATATTTAAGGTTTATAAGAATTTGATATTTAAGGTTTATAAGATTTATATATTAACGTGAGATATATATTATAGATAAATATGATTTTTTTAAAAAATAATTAAAAAAAACAAATAACCTGACGAGTCAATTCAACTTTTACACACCTCTAAAAATCCTACTCGTCATTTTCTAAATAAATAAAAAAATGAAAAAGAGGATTTATTTTTTTTTGACCCTAAATTAAAAATTTTATTCTCGACTTTTAATGCGCATCTAATTCAACCTCGAACTTATATAAAATGACAAATGTCAACCTTTAATAAGCTTCATTTGAAACCATACGTTACATAAATTATACAAATAATACAAAATTGATGACAGTATTATAGAAAAAAACAAAAATGGCCAGTTGGATTTTTATTATTTATTTATGAAATTATTTGAAGTTAGTTTCTAACAACCCATGGTCGCGTAAGAAATCCGAAACACGTGATCCGCATTGTTCATAACAGGCTGTTCTTAACATAGCACGTGATTTCCCAGTTTCGATCCACTGCGGGCAGTTCCACAAACTCCCCGTCAACGTGTAAAACGTGGATCCCACTTCTATACAGCATCATCAGATGGTCCTTTTCTTAATATATCGCCACGTGTCAAATAGGGGACCTCCCTCATTGTTCCTCACCACTGGATTTCTAGCACTAAATATTATATTGTTAGTGAAACTACGAAATTGCCCTTTCGTGAACCGAAGCTGATAGAAGCCTGTCTTACTTGGTTTGTTCAAATCCGCAGTTTAGGAGAGGAGAGTTGAATGTCTGAGAAAACGAACCAGAGGCGAATTTCGACTCTCAGTTGAATTTCCATTCCCGAGATTTTTCATCTTTGTTGCTGAATTTTGAAGCTAGATCGATTCATTGTTGATTCTTGTAGGTTTTTGTTGTTTCTCCGTGTGTGTGTGTCTGTGCGTTCTTGCGTTCTCTTCTATGGCGGATCTCAAGTCAACCTTTCTCAACGTCTACTCGGTTCTGAAGGCTGAGCTTCTTCAGGACCCTGCGTTTGAGTATACGGATGTTTCTCGCCAATGGATCGAGCGGGTAACGTCTTTGATTCTTCTCCATTTCTTTTGAGTTCTTCATGCTCTGTTCTTCTACTTAGTTTGTGCTTGAAATCTCTGTTTTGTCTCTTCTTTTTGAATGCTAAAGCTCTGGTGGAGTTTTTTTTGTTTATGTTAATACTGAAGCTTAGTTCATATTTGTACGGCATTATGAGTGTGTGAGACTGATGTCAATTTGAAGAGATGAAAATCGCTTCCTCAGTTTTCATCTTCTTATTCACTTTAATCCTTTAATATGACTGATTCGCTCTGTTCTTAATTACGATAAGTCAACTCATCTGAATAAGCGAATGCTATTTATTTAATTTCTGGAATTTTGAACTGTTTTAAGAACTGGCTTAGAAACTTGTGGAGGTATTTCAGGGATGGTGGACATAGATTTGATTTCACGGTTAAGAAACTGAAAAGAGGAGTCCCTAGATTTAGATATCGTTAGCATCGGTGAAAATACAAGATTGATATCATTTGAATCCCTTGAATGTTATTCCCTTTCACCTGCTGCGTTGGCCTAAACATATGAGATTTGATATATTATTCTACCCAATCAGCTTCAGTATACCTCGTCTTTGTGTCATCAATCTGTGTGGTTTCCATTTAACAATTGATTCTAGTTTATCTTTTGATTGTTTACTGTTCTCTTGGTCCTTTACAGATGCTGGATTACAATGTGCCTGGAGGTGGGATTTAATAGCTCGAAAGATTCTTGCATTCGTTGATCATATAATTGGGCATATCAGATTATTGATGGATATTTTGATGAGTAAGTAAGCTAAATCCTAACTGAAAATGGTTTTTCCTGCAGGAAAGCTTAACCGAGGGCTCTCGGTTATCGATAGCTACAGATTATTGAAAGAAGGGAAGGAATTGACTGAAGATGAAATCTTTCTTGCTAGTGTTCTTGGTTGGTGTATTGAATGGGTAAGACATAGCAATAAACTCATCTTATTAGCCTACTTGGAGGATTGATAAGCAAGATGATATCCATATCCTTATGAATTTTCTCAAATCTCTGCAGCTCCAAGCGTATTTTCTTGTTCTCGATGATATTATGGACAACTCTGTCACACGACGTGGTCAACCTTGCTGGTTTAGATTACCCAAGGTTTGTGTCTAGGAAACAACATATAGCATTCTTCAATTTTTAATTGTAATTGCACTATCCAACTGAACTGTCTAAACCTGGTCTTGGTAGGTTGGGATGATTGCAGTAAACGATGGAGTTCTACTTCGAAATCATATTCCTAGAATGCTCAAAAATCACTTCAAAGGGAAGCCATATTACGTTGATCTGCTTGATTTGTTTAACGAGGTGATTTCTTGGCAAGGACTAGCATGGATTTATTCCAACCATGATCTGCTACAATCATGTTTTTCATGTTCAAATAGGTTGAGTTTCAAACAGCATCAGGACAAATGATTGATTTGATAACCACCATCGAAGGAGAAAAAGATCTTTCCAAATATGCATTGTCAATGTGAGTTTCAACTTTCAATCCCTTTTTTTGGCTTTCTTTTAACTGGCGCAAAAGGTTACAATGGTATATGTCATAACATATATGTGAAAAAACCAAGTAAACCACGAACTTTATTTGGTATTTTCAACTTCAAATCAAAACAATATGAATAACTCATACCCCTTATATATTCTGTATATTAATTCTTGCAGTCATCGGCGCATTGTACAGTACAAGACTGCCTATTATTCTTTTTACCTTCCAGTGAGTAGCTTTCCTTATTCTACTTGAAGAAAGCATTGTGTGTGAAGTGGTTGAACGTTTAGTAGCTTCTTGGTGGCTTTGCATTATCCATTTTTGTTACTTACAGATTGTATGAAGTATCATTCTGGAGATCCTTGCTCTAATATAATACTCACTAATGCTTGTGATAGAGTTGATTGAATGTGTGCTATTTTTATTATGATCGCAGGTCGCTTGTGCACTAGTTATGTCCGGTGAAGATCTTGAGAATCATACTGTGGTTAAGGACACACTCGTCCATATGGGTATCTATTTTCAAGTTCAGGTATATTACTTTTGCTTGAATAGTTGATTAATGATCTTGATTTTCTCTACATTGCTAAGGCTTGAAGTCACATTCATATCATCTGAAACCACAGTCTTAGCTTTTTAGGAGGTGTTCAAGCTGACGTTTGATTCTAAAACACAGCCCTAAGTCTATTTAACCATATCTTCTAAATCCCAACTTTTAATCAAAGGATCTTAGTTTTTCCCTTCAGGAGTTGCCCACAATTAATTTTGCTTCATAGCCTCCAAATTTTGTGATGCATCTTTGCCTTGTAATTCTTTTCTCAGTGGGTCATTTTTCTTTATTTCTTTTAATCCATGTCCTGCGCCGTTGTAATTGTTTCAACAGGATGATTATCTAGATTGTTTCGGCGATCCTGAAACCATAGGAAAGGTGAGTGCTTCTACATGTTAAACTTTTCACACCTTTTGCAGCTCCGATGAATCTTATATTCATGAAGTTCTTGCATCAACTTGTATGTTGTCAGGTGGGAACAGACATAGAAGATTTCAAATGCTCTTGGTTGGTTGTGAAAGCTTTGGAACTTTGCAACGAGGAACAGAAGAAATTATTACATGTAAATATGCCATGTTTTAGAATCCATCATTGTTTTCTCCTGTTTTGCAAGAAGTTGCTCATTTTTATGTTTTTCCAGGAGGCTTATGGGAAACCAGACCCGGAAAATGTTGCGAAAGTAAAAGCTCTCTACAAGGAGCTCGATATTGAGGTTAGTGTTACACGGCCTCATAGATCTAGAATAATGAATATGAGAAGTTAAGACTCCATAGGTCTAATTATTGATGGAACCAAGAAAATCTTGTGTCAACTCCATAAGTTCAGTCCTTTCTCTTTCAGTTGCTTATTGTAGTTACCTTTGGACAGGGTGTATTTGCGGAGTATGAGAGCCAGAGCTACGCTGAACTGAATGCCACCATTGAAGCTCATCCCAGCAAATCAATTCAAGCAGTTCTGAAGTCTTTCTTGGGTAAAATATACAAGCGCCAGAAGTGAGCTACTCCTACTTTCCTGTCCCCCCGGCTTTGGCTTCATCATTCTTAGGAAGCTTGGATGGTATGCAGATCTTCTTGCTAGCTTCTGATTTACAACTTTATTTTATTGTCTCTGAATAAGGTTTCGACGACCTTTATTCATAGCGATTTGGTATTGGAATCCTTTTAATTTTCTGCTTTGATATTCTTCTGAGAATTACGATGAGGACCCAAATTTTCTGCTTTGATAATCATCTGAGATTCAATTGTTAGCTCACCAATTAATTTATGGTTACTTTGGATTAGTAGCTTTTTGGATATAGTCACTATGATTCCTTTTACGAGGAGAGGTTCCCTATCTCTTGATTTCTAGAGCTATTTTTGGCAAGTAGTTTACAAAGAATTGCCTTGCATTCTGATTTATTCTATGCCTCTACTTACTTGGGTCAGTTTTAGGTAACATATATACTCCCCTTTGGTCAAGGTTCTTTGAGCTTTCTTCATGCATGTGATATAAAGTTTTGACATTTCTTCATGCCTGTGACATAATCAATCCAACTGGTTACTTTCATCTAAACTCGTCAAATTGGATCCTTTTTTTTTACTTCTTCACTTTTTTTTATTTAAAAAAGAGAGAAATGATTCTTTGTTAGTTTAAATATTTTTAATACATTTATGTTGATATCGATCATATGTTGACAATGAGTTCAAATTTGGCATTTGATAAGTAGAGTTGACTCATTTGTTTAAATTGTGTGGAGAAGACAAATGATCCTGAAATAAAACAAAAAAAGAAAAAAAAAATAAATCATATTTAAAATTTTATGGAATGTTAGATTTTTATGCCGGAATAAACATTTAAAACTTCAACATTTAAAACTTCATCGTAAACACGGCTACGAAGGATGCTAAATGAAACAAATAAAATATTATTAGTAAAAACACTCCATACAAACTTAAAGTTTAAGAAATTAAATACCACTATCTTATACATATGTCATTGTTTTTATTTGTAAATACCACTATCTTATACATATGTCATTGTTTTTATTTGTAGTGTCGCTGTAAGCTGTGTCTTGCCTTTACTTGAAATAGAAGTAGCACATAACTTTAGTGTTTTAAGTAGACCACTCCCATATAAGGGTATCTTGCTTTTACCTGAAATAGAAGTAGCATGACTTTAGTGTTTTAAGTAGGTGACTCCACTGTTAGCCCGTCAATGAATGAAAACATATGCAACTCATGATTATGGACCTATCATTAAACCCATCATTGAGGTGGCTTCTAGCCTGGACAAGAGGGACCTATCATTAAAACCATCATTGAGGTGGCTTCTAGCCTGGACAAAATTGAATGTGTAGTATTTCCTTACATGCGACCCATATGTGCGAGTGTGAGTCCTTAGGTGATTCACACCCCCTAGACCCATCATAGTCGGGCTAGTTGTCCTTAGCTGGACTTTTGGAGGTTAGCAGACTCCCAAGTATCATGCAAAACATGATCATCATTATCACCATCATAGTTTACGCGTCCGTACTCATCTCTATAAATGGGAAAGTAACCTGACGTATATGAACACACAATATGCATGAGATCCCTATAGTTTTCATCTTAAATTATTCTTATGACACAATTCCTACCCATCATTCACATGTCACTCTTGGTAACATGTATGCAGTAGTCATCATACTTTCATCATCATTAACATCATTTAGGGTGAGAATATTTGCTAAAACCACCATATCTACGTTTGAAAGTTATCTATTTATAATCATTTATAGAATCAAAAAAATTACAAAGGATAACATCATTTAGGGTGAGAATATTTGATATCTACGTTTGAAAGTTATCTATTTATAATCATTTATAGAATCAAAAAAATTACAAAGGATATGGAGAGAGCAATAAATGGACACAAGATACTTGCCTAAATTTAAATGGTAAGCAATGGTTCAAGACTAAATATTCTTAACACCTCCCCCACGCAAGCTGAGCGTCGATTTGTGAAAAATTCAAAGAGAGGTTGAGAAACACTTTTTGTGAAGATGTTAGCAACTTAGTTCGGAGGAGACATCTAGTGAGGATAGAGAGAGGGCTATTGGAAGGGCCTTGATCAAGCCTCCAAAGAGAACAAAAAAAAGTAGAGAGAATGGAAAATCCCCTTAAGAATTCCTGTAATTCCAACCTTGGAAGATATAGAAGTTGTAGTTAAAATTAGAATGAGAATGAAACGAGAGAGTATGGAAACTGAGAAAGAAAGAAGGAAGAAATTGGAAAAATAGAAATTGACGGGTCAAAGGGAAAGTCGAAGAAGACGCCAACATGAGATCGATAGAGAGTAGGATTAGAGAAGAGAGAACCATCAACAATCAGGTGTTGAGAAACAACCATGGGTTGGAGGCTATAGAGACGCAAGGTAGATGCTTCAGAATTAGGGCGATACTCTATTCTAAGAAAAGGGAAAGGGAGGGTTCAATGGTGGCTGTGAAGAAGGAAGGGTGGACGTGGTGACTGTCAGAGCAAGAGAGGGAAAAAAAAAAAAAAGGCAGAAATTGAGATTGCAGACTTTGGGTATATTTCAGACGAAGAAAGAGAAGGGCGGAGTGGGGTCTGTGCCTTGTGGACTGGTTTGCTATAGAGTAAATGAGCACGAGTAAGAATATCTTGAACATATTTAGATCCATAGATAACAATTTTGTTCACAGTACTACCATTGCCAGGGGTGGAGGTCGGCGATGGAACAGTAGGCGGAGCCAGTGGAGAAGTAGTCGGCACCAGAGCAGGTGGTGAAGTTCCAATGGACGGAGAGGGAGCCACATCCCTCAGAGCAAGGGACGAAGATGGTGTTGAAGCCAGAAGAATCGCCACAGTGGGCGAAGGAGTCGATTTTGGCGAGGAGGGTGACGACGATTTGGTTGGTGAAGAGGCCAGTGCGGTGTCCAGATTTCGAAGATAAATCTCTGCAGAAGGTCGATGGGCTTGTTGAGATTCCATATATTTCCGATGAGCACGCCGATGAGAATCCTGAGGTTAGGGTTTCTATGAAGGGTGTATGAAGGATGAAGGACTCATTGAGAAGAAAATGAAAGAGGTTATGTTGACTAAGGGAAAACCGATTGTGTTGGAGAAGGTGGGGTTGTATGTATAGACTATGGCGAAGGATGGGCCTGCAAAGGATGATTTGGAGGCCAAAAGGGTGGAGCCGAAGAGTAATCAATCGGCTCTGCCTGCGGCAGCCATGGAGACTGTCCGTGCGGCGTCAAAGCCAGCAGTGGTGGTGGATAAGAAGATGAGTAGAGGATTTAGAAGCCATCGAAATAAAGGATCAGGGTTGCTCAACCAAAAGGGCTCTGATCCATGAGAATATTTGCTAAAACCACCACACCTAAATCATGATAATACATAAAGCATAAATGACACGTGCAAGGGTTACTGGGCAGTGTTGTCATACATATGACAAGTCTTCCGATCGAGCCAATAGTAAAGCCACTTACTTGGTTGGCGTTAGCCGACGTTCTATCCTATTTCCGAAATTGACTTGACTTATCCCTCGAAGTTTGTTATGAACCTACACGGAGGTATTCCACCATATTATTAACAAAACTTTGTAGAGGAGTCGAGCGAATCGTTGAACAAGAGCTGTCGGTAAAAATTATAGATCCCAACCACTCACACCTTTTCATTTTACTAGTTTTTGGTGTGAGAGGGGAAAGACTGAGATAAGTTGGTAGGGAGCATTTTAGTGAAATGACCATGTGAGTGAAGAAACCATCCTTTATATGACCATGTGAGTGAAATGACCTCGAAAGTTATTCTTTCTGTTTTATTTATTTGGTTCGGTATATTTTGTTCGTGGGTCAAAACCAACGATTGGTATCAGAGCTAGGATGCCGAAACAAATGTCTTCAGAGGAGATATGACGTTACATGCACAAGGTGTGTGGGATGTCATCATTCATGGTAATGTTGAGGAGCGTAAGGACAGGATGACTCTTGCCGCCATCTGCCAAGCAGTCTCGGAGGATGGCCTTCTCATGTTGGTAGAGAATGACTTGGCAAAGGCAGCATGGGAGACACTACAAACAATGCATGTAGCTGCGGAACGTGTCAAGGAAGCAAAAGTGTTAACCTTGAAGAATGATGTAGAGGCTATCTACATGAAGAATGGTAAGTCAATAGACAACTTTGCAATGCAGTTGACGATGATCGTCAGTAACATCCATTTTTTTAGGCAATAAGGTCGTCTTCGTGGCTATGATGATAAAGAGAAGGAGAAACATCTCTTACTGACACATGAGAAGTGGCCTACATGGACGAAAAGGAAAGATGCAACTGATTCTTCCTTTTCAGATATGAATGGACATGACGGCCACAACAAAGAAAGTTAAGGTTGTGGGTGTGGCCGCGGACGTGGTGGCAGATGAGGTCATGACAATACCTCACAAATCATGACAATGTCAACCCTTGAAAGGACAAGAGTATGATAAAGAGTTACTTTTATAGAAAATACAAGCACTATGTAGTAGAGTGCGGCAAGAAGAAGCGCGATGAGGAAACAAAACTCACACTCACACATGATCAAGAGCCCAAACTGATGGTTGACGAGGAGACGTTGATGCTCAATGAAGAGAAGGTTATGGCAAATTAACGTAGTCTTTTAACAATTTTTAAAAATTTTCTAAAAAATTCTAATATTATAACATACTCTTTAATAATTAAAAAAAAAATCTACACTTTAATTTAAATATTACCGTTAGAATCTCAAAATTATCCAACTTATTTTTTATGATATATATATATATTAATATAAGTTGAAAAAATATATATGAAACCAAGCGGGGACAAGGATTTAGACTTGGACGAGGACGGAGAATATAATCTCATCCTCAGCCTTATTTATCTAATGGAGAAAGAATATTCTGCACTCGATCCCTCATTCTCTGAAGGAGTCAGATGCTTCTTCTATTCTTTTATTCTTTTCCTTGGCGTAGCTGGGCCATCCTGGACTTGAACCAGAGACCTCGCCCGTGAAGTAAATCATCGCACCTACGGTCCAACCAATTGGGAGAGAATCAATAGATTCCTTTTCGGGAGCGATTCATCCTTCTCAAACGCAGCATACAACTCTCCGTTGTAATGCGCGTCTAATGGATAATCCCCTCCTCATTCGAGACAAGTAGATGAAGATACATGATGAACAAAATCAAATTGAATGAATAATACATTTATGCTCGCATGTCAACTTTCTGTTCTAGAACACAATCAAATGAATACTTAACCTAAAATAATTTCCTCTAATATGCTTACATTCTAACACTAATGCCTATTATTTACTATCTATAACCCCAACTATACCTTAAAGATTCAATGGACAACCCTGGAAAACTCTCTCAACCAGTTTTCAAAGTACCAGAGTACAGAAAAACCATACTACCGATACCCAGGCGAGCGCCGTGGGTCGAGAACTGAGTGAACGATTATCAGTGACGCCAACAAGGAACCTACACTCGCCAATGGAGGGATCTAGGAACGTGATCAAGCCAAGGCCATCAAACTCACAGCTCTTCTCGTTCTGCATTTGTAGCTGATAGTAGCTGTTAAATGCATATGAGATATTCCCCTTCGCACCAATACCATTGCACGATCCACCATAGTCGAGCATCGAGCAATCCGCAACGCTACATGCTACCTTTATGTGATTCGTCACATCGGTTAAATCCCTGAACGGATTTGCAATGCACCATCTAGAAGGAAGATACTCCACATTTTTTGCATTTTTCAGTACCTTATTGCCTAAACCAAGGTTTAGAGGATATTTAGCTTGGCCATCAAAAGAAAAAAGACCCCAATGCCTCTCAAAATTCCCTGGAAGCACACTCTTTGCCCCTTCATCAAGTAGGCTGAAAAGATACACGTCCATGGGAGGCACACCTGGCCTCAAAGGGGTTCCTTTGTTGGTTAGAACATGATTAACCAGGCCTTGGTTGAAGACTCTCGCAGCTGTGAGATTCGCACCCATGGCTCCATCCGTGGGCCAACCCACCTCGCCTATAACGATTGGCATCTGTCCATACCCAATTTTAGTGAGAGCTGATACCAAAGTGTCATAGTTTCCATCAAATGCATTATAGTAAACATTACTTCCATCAGTGACAGCATGGGTAGTCCCTTCAAAAAACGCGTAGTCTTGTGGGAAGTCAGAATTCGCATAGAGGCTCAAAAATGGATAGATATTCACAACAAATGGGGAGCCATTTGAGTTGAGAAACGAAACGAGTTGAGTCATAATTTGAGTCAAGTCGGGCCTGAACGCTCCCTGTGAAGGAAGCGAAGACTCGTATGCATCAGCATTGCAAGGGACAACTAACTTCACATAGCTTGCAAGATTTGCTTTCGCTAAAGATTGTTGTAAATTGAGCAAAGCAGGCATGATGTATGACTGATACTCTCCATTGTAACTGGTGAGAAATGGCTCATTTCCTACTGCAACATACCTGAACCATAAAGTGTGCAGTAAAAGTAAGCAATCTTGAACCATTTCTCCAAGTGCATTTGGGTCTCATTGGGAAAATTGATACACATACTAGAGATGGTAAGACGAGAATAACAGTAAGTTATGACTATCCATGATTTATTTTATTGTTACTGACTCCAAATATGAGTATGAAGCATCAGGTGACACTGACATTCAATTTTAGAATTCTTCCTTCTCTTGAATTAAAATGCAACTTCTTAATTCTTGTAGCATACCTCTATCGCTACCACTTATAGAAAGAAACTACCAACTTCAAATTTTTAGAGGCCTGGTATTCAAGATTCAAGGAAAGACTAAACGGAATATGCAAGTGTGGGGGACACTGCATCAGATTAAAAGGCTAAAGACCAATGTAATGTAACAGCTCAAGTCTAAGCCCACTGCTAGCAGATATTGTCTACTTTGTGTTTTTTCATTCGGGTTTTCTCTCAAGGTTTTTAAAATGCATCTGCTAGGGAGAGGGTTCCCATGATTCGGGTTTCCACACCCTTAGAGGGTGGACACAAGGCGGTATGTCAGCGAGGACGCTGGAACCCAAAGGGGGTGGATTGTGAGATCCCACATTCATTGGAGAAGGGAACGGGTGCTAGCGAGGATGCTTGCCTCGAAGGGGGTAGATTGTGAGATCCCACATCGATTAGAAAAGGGAACGAGTGCCAGCGAGGATGCTGGCCCCAAAGGAGGTGGATTGTAAGATCCCACTGTTAGGATCGCACAACAACGCACACGCTCGATCTAGATGAACACAAAGAGAAGGATAGAGAGAAGTTGCAAGGAGAACTCTGGCTAAAAGGATTTTTATTGATGACTTCAGGCATGTACAACAAGAGAGTACAGAGAATAGAAAAGTACATTTAAGAGCTTTACTGGACGGGATATATATATGGTTCAGTCTACTAAATATAGCTTTACCAGATTTAACCATCTACTATATATAGCTATGTACCATATATAGCTTTACCGGATATAGCCATTGACCAAGCTATAAATACAGGGAGCAGACTCCATAACTCAACAATTCTCCCACTTGGAGACTGATCCTACACCATACCAATTAGGGCTTTGCATAGCTTTAATTTTCCAACATCAACACATTTTGTCAACATGTCTGCTGGATTCTTTGCACCCTCTATCTTCTCCAAACACATATCGCCTTCTTCCACTAACCTGCGAGTGAAATGGTACCGTCTTCTAATGTGTTTTGTTCTTGAATGATAGACTGGGTTTTTCACCAACTGTATGGCACTCTGACTATCTGTATAAAGGATCTTCTTGCACTGCTTCCGGCCTAATTCTTCTAGATAGTCTGTCATCCATATCATCTCCTTTCCAGCTTCAGCTATGGCCACGTACTCAGCTTCAGTAGATGAAAGAGCAACGCATTTCTGAAGCTTAGACATCCAACTCACTGCTGTTCCATCTATAGTGTAGATATACCCAGATGTGCTCTTGCTGGAGTCTACATCTCCACTCAGATCAGCATCCACAAAACCTTGCAGAACTACTTTGCCATTGCCATAACAAAGTGTAGTATTGGATGTACCTCTCAGATATCTTAGAAGCCACTTCACAGCTTCCCAATGTTCCTTCCCTGGATTTGCCATGTACTTGCTAACAACTCCCACTGCATGTGTTATGTCAGGTCTAGTGCAGACCATAGCATACATCAAACTCCCAACTGCAGAAGCGTACGGAACTGATGCCATGTGCTCACGTTCCTCAACTGTCTTGGGAGATTGCCCCTTTGACAATTTAATATGATTTGCCAAGGGGGTAGTCCTGGGTTTAGCGTTATTCATCTTGAATTTGGACAACACCTTCTCAATGTACTGCTCTTGGGATAGATTTAATGTGCCAGCAGATCTATCTCGAGAAATCCTCATCCCAAGGATCTGCTTCGCTGCACCTAAATCTTTCATCTCAAATACTGAAGACAAGCTTGCCTTCAGGTGGTTTATCTCCCTCATACTTGATCCAGCAATTAGTATATCATCCACATACAGGAGTAGAAACACATAAGAATCAGTGTATTTCTTGAGGTAGCAACACTGATCCTTTTCACTTCTGTGGAAACCACTCTTGCTCATGAAGGAGTCAAACTTCTTGTACCATTGTCTCGGTGCTTGTTTCAGTCCATACAAGCTCTTATTGAGCTTACACACCATGTGCTCCTTGCTTGGAGCTGCAAATCCTTCGGGTTGTTGCATATAGATCTCCTCGTCTAGATCTCCATGTAAAAATGCCGTTTTTACATCCATTTGCTCAAGGTGCAAATTCTCCGATGCAACAATACTCAGTAGAATTCGGATAGTAGTTAATTTCACAACTGGAGAAAAGATCTCAGCATAATCAATGCCTTTTCTTTGTGAATATCCTTTAACTACTAACCGAGCCTTAAACCTCCTTCTGCCATCTGGTTCAACCTTGATTTTGAACACCCATTTGTTCAACAGAGCTCTCTTTCCTGTAGGCAACTCAGTCAGCACCCACGTATTATTCCTTTCAAGTGAGCTCATCTCATCATCCATGGCTTGCTCCCACTTAGTTGAATCTTCCACTTGTAGGGCCTCATCAAAGGACTCTGGTTCTCCTTCGTCAGTCAGCAACAGATAGTGTAATGAGGTTGAATATCTGTCTGGTGCTCTGGTAGTTCTGGATGATCTTCTCAACACCTGTTCAGGTGCAACTTGCTCCACGTCTGGTTCTTCAGCAATAGGATCAGCCACGTCTGGTTCTTCAGCAATAGGATCAGGAGTTTCTTGAGCTTCTGTTGTACCATCACTGTGTGAATTTTCTTGCCACTCAAATTCAACTCCCACTTGCTTCGTAGTCTCAGAGTTTATCTTCTCTCTGTCCTTGTACATGACATTTTCATCAAAGGTCACATCACAGTGTCTTAGGATCTTCATATTTTTCTCATCCCAAAACCTATACCCGAACATGTCAGAGCCATAGCCTATGAAGTAGCATTTCACAGCCTTAGCATCAAGCTTATCTCTCTTCTCTGGATCAACATGAACATATGCAGTACAGCCAAAGGTTCTCAAGTGAGAGTACTTGAGTTCTTTTCCTGTCCATACTTCTTCGGGCAATTTGAACTTCAAGGGTACTGACGGCCCTCTATTAATCAAATATGCTGCTGTGTTCACAGCATCAGCCCAGAATGCCTTTGGCAATCCAGAATGAATCCTCATGCTTCTTGCTCGCTCATTCAAGGTTCTGTTCATCCTTTCTGCAATACCATTTTGTCTTGCCTTACCGGGAATTGTTCTTATTAATCTAATTCCCTCAGCTGCACAAAATGTTATAAACTCTGATTTGTTGTACTCTCCTCCATTGTCAGACCTCAGGCATTTGATCTTCAAGCCGGTCTGATTTTCAACTTCAGCTTTCCACTTCTTGAAGGTGGTAAACACATCTGACTTATGTTTCAGAAAGTAAACCCATACCTTCCTGCTGAAGTCATCGATGAAGGTGACGTAGTACCTTGATCCACCAAGTGATGAAACTGGAGATGGTCCCCAGACGTCTGTATGGACCATTTCCAACCGCACTTTCTTCGGTTCTCTGGCAGCCTTTGTGAAACTAACTCGTTTCTGTTTGCCCATAACGCAGCTCTCACAAAGACCCATATCAACAGATTTTAAGCCTTCTAAAGCTCCTTTCGCAGTGAGCATCTTCATTCCTTTGACGCTCATATGTCCAAGTCTATTGTGCCATAGACTTGAATTGGAAGCACTCTCAGCAGCAGCAGTCATGTTTATACACTCTGCAGTAGTGTATAAGGTTCCAGATTTTGTGCCACGCGCAACAACCATGGCGCCCTTCACAATCTTCCAGGAACTCTTTCCAAACTCTGCTGCATAGCCTGTGCTATCCAACTGACCAATAGAGATCAGGTTCTTCTTGAGACCAGGAATGTATCTGACATCTTGTAATGTCCATTGATTTCCTGCTGGAGTTTGTATGGAGACATCTCCCTTTCCTTCAATCTCCAAGGTTTTATTGTCGGCAAGATACACCTTCCCGAAATTTCCTGATTTGAAATTTCGAAACAATTCCTTACTTGGAGACGAATGGAACGATGCACCTGAATCCAAAATCCAGGATTCAGCTGGGCTATCCACACTAAGGATTAAAACGTCCTCAGCATCTTCTGTTGTGTATATAGAATCATCATCATCTTCAGATTTATGATTCTGCTTCTTCTTTAGCTTTGTACAATCTGTCCGAAAGTGTCCTTTTCCCCCACAGCTCCAACACGTTACGTTGGGTTTGTTTGGAGATTTTCCCCGGTTCTTTGATTTTGAACGCCCATGTTTGTTTGAGCTCTTTGATTTGCTTCTTCCCCTTCGATCAACACTGAGAGCATTGCCTGATGAATCTCCAGTTTCCCGTTTGCGAATACTTTCGCTGAGAACTACATCTCGAATTTCATCAAACTTCAGTTTATCAGATCCTCGGGAACTGCTGATTGCGGCAACAACAGTATCCCATGACTCGGGTAAGGATGACATCAAAATCAACGCTTTAATTTCATCTTCGAAATTAATTTCCACCGAACCCAGTTGACTTATGATCATATTGAATTCATTTATATGATCCGCAACACGTCCACCTTCAGACATCTGTAGATTGAACAATCTACGCATCAAATACACCTTGTTCATAGCCGACGGTTTTTCATACATATTTGACAGCGCCTTCATCAGATCTGACGTTGTCTTCTCCTTGATGATGTTAAACGCCACGTTTCTGGATAGCGTCAACCGGATCATCCCTAAGGCTTGTCGATCCTTGAGCTTCCACTGTTCCGTGGTCATGGTATCCGGCTTCACCCCCAACAGAGGTTCGTGAAGATCTTTCTGGTACAGATAATCTTCAATCTGCATCTTCCAGAAACCGAAATCGGATCCATCGAACTTCTCAATTCCAATCTTTGAACTTTCCATCTTCACAGATCGTGGTGAATTTTGCCTTGCTCTGATACCAGTTGTTAGGATCGATACCAGTTGTTAGGATCGCACAACAACGCACACGCTCGATCTAGATGAACACAAAGAGAAGGATAGAGAGAAGTTGCAAGGAGAACTCTGGCTAAAAGGATTTTTTATTGATGACTTCAGGCATGTACAACAAGAGAGTACAGAGAATAGAAAAGTACATTTAAGAGCTTTACTGGACGGGATATATATATGGTTCAGTCTACTAAATATAGCTTTACCAGATTTAACCATCTACTATATATAGCTATGTACCATATATAGCTTTACCGGATATAGCCATTGACCAAGCTATAAATACAGGGAGCAGACTCCATAACTCAACACCCACATCGATTGGAGAAGGGAACGAGTGCCAACGAGAATACTGGGCATCGAGAGAGGGGATTGTGAGACCCAACTTCGATGGGAGAAGGGAACAAGTGCCTTCTTCTTCATTCTCAAGAGGAATGCATCAACAAAACTACATTTCCATATAGATGGTAGGGTCAACCCCTCAGATTTTCTTGTCCTTGGCCTCTAGGGTCCCTGAAGAGAAAGAATTGTGAGATCCTACGTTGATTGGGGAAGGGAAGAATACACTCTTTACAAGGGTATAGAAACATCTGCGTAGCAAACTGTTTTGGAGAAGTATTGGAGAAATACGAGTGAAAATTCAGAGAGGACAATATTTACTAGCAATGAATTTGGGCTTAGACAATAACAGCAACAACTAGAGCGACAGACAATTTAAGTACACACAAATAATACTACCCATCAGATTCAGAGATGAATCACCCACAAAATGCACCATTCTATTTATCTTTAATAAGAAAACCTAATGCCCATCAGGAAGAATATTGTACCATAATATACAGTGTACTATCCCAATAAGTAAACCAACAGAGAACCTTTATTACAGTTGAAGAAGAAAGTAACTCAACTAAAGCCTTGTTCAAGAAGAAGGTCCTCCAAACTATGCTTATTTTCATTTTCAATCACTACCTTCAGCAGAACTAACAAAACCCTCGCACAACAAGAACCACACCACAAATTTGCAGAAAACAAAGTAATCAACGTCCAAACTAGAGAGCTCCACAAGAAATGGAATAATTAACCAACAACGCACCTGATGTCGGCGCCCCCTTTAACAACATACGAAGACACATTCTGACGAACCCATAGATCCGAGGCAAGCGAAGACGAGCTCAAAGAAGCGAGCATCTCGTTAGGGATTCCAACTATAACTTGGATCCCAGTCCCCATTAAAGCCTTCAGCACACTCGGGTCTGCCTCAAACAGTTTCACTTTCTCAATCCTGTTGCGTTTCAAGAGATCAACCACGGTGGACGGCTTCAGCTTGTGGAACGAAATCGTGCCCCAGTTCACTCCAATGCCGGAATCCACCACCAAAAATGAACCGAAAAGTAGAATCGAATACAGGAATACTACTTGGAATCTAGGTTCCGTCATTTGAGATTTTACGATTTTTTGAACCTAAATGCTAAAAATAGCTCGAGAAGTTGATAAGGACGTAGAGAACTCCAACAACGGCGGCGGTCGCGGCGGCGGCGGAGATGCAAGGCTGTAAAAATCGGTGGAAGGCGACGGAGGAATGTCGCCTGTAAGTTGTAACCGCTGGAGGAGTGAAGATGAAGCGAAGTGAAGGATATGAAAGAAAATTCGTAACTTAATTTTGTCATATTTACATAAATGCCACTGATTATGGGCCCAGACATTATAATTAATTATGCTTTAAGGATGTAATTAGTTAAACATTTTCATTTTAATAATACTTTATTTTTTGAAAGAATATAAGGTATTATCATATATTATAAAGTAATTAATGTGTGGACGTCCATAAGATATGTCTTATCCTCATGGACCATATTTAAATTTCAAACAACTATTCTATATTTTCATTTCGACAAACATTTTCGTTCAAGTTCAAGCATGATCATGAGTTATTGTGATGCCTTTAAATTTACTCATGCCTCATGGTTTACGGTTTACATTCTTGTTAGGGGTGTACATTCAACCCGACAACCCGACAATCCAGACCAACCTAACCCAAACTATAAGGGTGGGTTGGGTTGGATTAGCATTTCGGGTAGGGTTGGATTCATTTTTCTGAACCCGAATGGAATCGATTCGGTCTTGGGTTTGTGGGTAAGACTTTCGGGTTGACTTGAGCCAAATAAAAATATAAAAATATATGAAAAATCCTTCCATATTAAAGGGTTTGCCAGAGTGGTAATGAGACCAGTTTAATTAGAGGCATTCACGCCCGAGTCTTTAACCGATTCTCAAAAAATGTCGGTATCTAATTGTGAAAAGTTTTGACAACCCAGATTGGATTGTGAAAAGTTTTGGGTTAGATTGGTATAGGTTGTTTTTAATTTCATGACAATGTTGAACTATGCTAAACTAGGTTAATATGTTACCATTTTGTGTTTGTTTCTGAACTTTTAATATATTTTATCTAAGTATCCCAATAATTATAAATTGTGGATAAATAAAACTTAAAAAAAAATTGACAACCCAACTGGAACCCAACCTGAAAATAGAGGGTTGGGTTACCCATCCAACCAACCCGAACTTTTGAGTTGGGTCAAAAAAATTCCCCAACCTGAACTATGTACACCCCTAGTTCTCGTTAACCAAATTTTAAAAGAGGTTTCTTGTATAATATCATAAAAAGAGTGGCAAAGTAGAAATTAAAAATAAATAATAATAATATAATAATAACCAATATATTTTTTTTAAATATAATAATATAATATAAAAATAATAAAAACCAATGTGAACCTTGGTTAAAATTAAAATTCAAAATTTATTATAAATATAATAATATAAAAATAATAAAAATTCATGTAAATAATCATCTCAATCCAATTTTAAAATTTATTATAAATATAATAATATAATAATAATAAATAGGAGGCTCTAATTAATTTTTAAAATCTAATAATATAATATAAAAAAATAATGTGAGTAACAATTTTTTTTTTTTTTTAATTCAAATGATATATTACATATAATTAATTTTCATTTCTTAATAGTAATTAAAAATTCTACCTGAATTTTTCTTCCAAAATTATAAGGGTCATACTTCGATTTGTCCATGATGTTAATTCAACCGCCAAATCATCACGTCGGGTATTTTTCTTTCGATCGTAACTTCTTCATTTTAGCTCTAATTTGAGTAATTGAAAAGACGTTGGAATCATTATTCCCAACTTTATAATGTGGCCCGTTCAAAATACTAATAATTTTTAATAATCGAAGGTAGGTTTGTTATCATCAAAACATCAGTTAAGGGCCAAAAAGGCAACCTGAGATGCCCTACCCATAAGCTTGGGTACAAAATACCTTAAAGTCTAATACAAGAGTAGGTACTTATAATCGAGCTTCCCATGACCATAACTTTGGAAGTCTAGTCTGTCTTTGTTTTGATCACGTAGACGGCCTAGACAGATTAGTACATGCCTTCGTGTAGATCACGTAGTAGACCCAGACATAATAGCTTATTCAGGCAATGGTGACCACCCAGAGGAATTAAGCGTCCTACGAACAGAGTTACTTCAAGGGAGTTTTGGACAAGTTAGCATTTCAAAAGGCAAGATTCACCAACCTTGGGGATGAGTACGGAGATTGTGGCTATAAGGCTTTGGTTGGAGTCTTCAGATACTGAATCAAAGTTATTAATTTTAAGGAGTGCAATAGGCATTATGTCATTTATGAGTTATAGAGTGTTCGACATTCTCGATGAAGTGTCACCCAAGAGATGACAGATGTGCTATGGACTTTAGATAATAGATCCAACCTCAGTAGTAACACATGGTTAGACAAAGATACATTAATGAACCTGCCTAGTGAACCTACCCTACCTAGTGAGCGCAAGTGCATATGCCTGAACCGTGTGTAGAGAAATATTATGGTTCCAACCCTACTTAAAAAAGAAAGCATAACTTAAGAAACCATCATGAATTTTAGGTCACATCAGTCATGATACATGTTATATGTGAACGTATTTCGAACCCTAACAGTAGCTCACTAAGTATTTTCTAAATACTCTTCTACCGTGGAGGCCATGGAACATAACTCTCAAGAAGTTACCGGACATTATAAAAGAGTTATTAAAAATTAATTTATGATCTCTTTAAAATTTAATATTTTCTTATACGAAAAAGTAATATACTTTTAATTTAATTAATAAAAATACTTTTAAATGTCACAATCGACGATACGATTGTGCCTTCAAGAAAGTTATCGAGGATGATGACTAGGTTAAGTGGGGGAGAGTATTACAATCTCACTAAGAGAAAGTAGGTTGTGATACCCACACGCAGGACTGGCAATGGGCGACCCTCAAGTGACGCTCATTTGGTCACGTTCGGGTCAAGACTAAGAAGTGTCATGATGCGATCAAGGAGAAAGGTGCATAATCCAACACACCAAGAGTGTGCATTGAAGATAAGTCGAGACATGCACAAGGTTTAAGAGAATGAGGCAACACAAGTGTCGAAGACAAGCTCAAAGAGGGTCGGGTGAGGATTTGGGTCATAATCGCAGAAGTCGGAGTTTTGATATGAGTTTCGGCATGTAGCTTGAAAATTAAGTTCATTGATATGAAACATGAAAACTCACCGAATTTGGTGTCAATCAAATACTAAAAAACTATGCCCGAGGTCTCTACTTGAGAAGAATTGAAAATTATTCAAAATGTATGGTAGGCAGAGGCATGGTGTTGACTCTCCACCACCTCAAGGGCTTGTGGCCTAAACGAGCTGAGTAGCATGAATCGAAAAGTTTGAACCCGAGTCTATACCGTGGCAAGGTACCATTCTACCACTAAACCACTGGTGCTTCAACCATTAGACATATCCATAACATATTTGTATTTTAGTCATGTAGTCGATTTTTAAAGAAAGAAAGTTCGATAGTGTTATTCGTGTCATCTATAAATTAAGTGATATTATGGGAAACTCAAGTTACAGATGCACCAGCCGAAAATCAAACCCAGGTATGTACCGTGGCAGGGTACTATTCTACCACTAAACCACTAATGCTTCAACCATTAGACATATACATAACATACTCGTATTTTAGTCATGTAGTCGATTTTTTAAAAAAGAAAGTTCGATAGTGTTATTCGTGTCATCTATAAATTAAGTGATATTTTATTCAATGATTGAACTAGTGGGGAATTGCATAATAATCAGCTGAAATGACTTCGTCCTCAGTGGTTTCACTTTCCTACAGTAGTGGTTCAACCTTTCTTATGGAGGCTCGTGGGTCTAACCAACCTCGAGCTAATAGTAGTCTCTTTTGCCTGTTCGTTGCTACAAAGACTAATGGAAAATAGACCTCTACCTATTTCTTCGCGGGGCTAGCTCAGTGTGGTTTTAAAGTCGTGGATAGGCAGGGCTCAATCAACATGAACATATTCTTGGGTGGAATCTCGTTTGCTGCGTAGCAGCACACAACTCACCTCTTCAGACTCTTCACCTATCGGCTCACCCCCGGTCAGTATACTGGTTTGGCTAGAAACTACGCTATTCAATTGTTAGGGAGGTCTTTGTCTCCTTTGCTTAAGGAAAGGAATAAGGAAAGCATTCTAACAAAGATAGGCCAACTAATGATTCCGTTGTGGCTACTAAGCTATTTCTTTGGTCGTGAGGTCATGTATACTCATAGGATGCTTTTTTTTTTTTTTTTTTTTTTTTTTTTTTTTTTTTTTTTTTTTTTTTNTTTTTTTTTTTTTTTTTTTTTTTTTTTTTTTTTTTTTTTTTTTTTTTTTAGTAATGCTCTATTCACTCCAATTCCATTGCCATACAAATCAATCAACGATCTAAGTCGTTGTTCAGTAAACTATTATACTTCTCGCATGCAGGATTCGAATCTTGCCCATTTAAGGAATATGGAGTAGGTATGTGTCCTCTCGCTCGCCTTGACCAATCACAGATCAGTCTGACTAATGATCGCTTTGATCCGTTACACATTAGCTCAAAAGTACCCCTTTGCATTATGATGATAGGGGTGGATGGTAGGGCTAAAACAGGCATATTCGCTGGAACTACTAAAAGTGGGCCGACTCTCTTCCATAAAGATATATATGGATATTCGGCCTTTAATGAGATAGTCCATGTTCGTTACTCAAATTAGCAAAAAAACATGACACAGGTTGATAGGGGTCTCAAGTTACTGATTTAAATCATTGCAAATCTTCTTCACTTTAGTCATTGATTTTTATAAAAAAAAAAGAAAGTTCAGTAGTGATATTCGTGTCATCTATAAAATTAAAATGATATTTGTGGGAAATTCATGTTACCAATTCTTCACTTTAGAAGATGCACCAACCGGGAATCAAACCCAAATTTGTACCGTGGCAGGGTACTATTCTACCACTAGACCATAAGACATATCTATAACATACTTGTATTTTAGTCATGCAGTCGATTTTTAAAAAAAGAAAGTTCGATAGTAGTATTCGTGTCATCTATAAATTAAACGATAATAATTGTGGGAAACTCTCATAGTTTCTGATTTCGCCATTGCTAATCCTCAGATTAAAAGATGCACCAGTCAAGAATCAAACCCGAGTCTGTATCGTGGCAGGGTACTATTCTACCACTAGACCACTAGTACTTCAATCATAAGACATATCCATAACTTACTCGTATTTGAGTCACGCAGTCGATTTTTAAAAAAAGAAAGTTCGATACGTGTTCATCTATAAATTAAACGATAATAATGGTGGGAAAAACTCAAGTTTCTAAATTCAGATAAGCTAATCTTCACTGGTCTGTACCGTGGCAGGGTACTATTCTACCACTAGACCACTAGTGCTTCAACCATAAGACATATCCATAACATACTCGTATTTGAGTCACGCAGTCGATTTGGTCTGTACCGTGGCAGGGTACTATTCTACCACTAGACCACTGGTGCTTCAACCATTAGACATATCCATAACATACTCATATTTTAGTCATGTAGTCGATTTTTTAAAAAAGAAAGTTTGATAGTGCTATTTCGTTTCATCTATGAAGTAAATGATATTGTGGGAAACTCAAGTTACTGATTTAATCGAGTCTGTACCGTGACAGGGTACTATTCTACCACTAGACCACTGATGCTTCACTCATTAAGAATATCCATAACATTCATATTTTCGTCATGCATTTATGTATGTCATGTGCACTCATGCTTCGATATTTATGTTCGTTATAATATCATGCGAGTTCTTCCTTTTCTAAGGCGTCTAGTGACGTGTAATGCATTTCATTCGACCAAGTTAAACTCAGGGGTACATATACGAGCCTGCCTTATGAGTCCATGTGCACGTATGTGGGTCGTGTGTTGAGAAGTACTACATAACTAATCATGTCCAAAATTGGAAAGAGTCTAAGGTCATGTCACGATTTTAAATGATAGGTCCCAATCATGTTATCTTTATGATTGCATTACTAACCCCAATAGTGGGTAACTTACTGATTATCTTTTAAAATACTAAATCATGTACTATCCCGATATTTTTTAGGTAAAGGTAAAGCTTACATGCAGGAATGACTATGACAATTGAAAAGGTCGTAAAAGTCAAGATAGGGTAGTATGTATTGATTTTGATTGGGTAGTTGATATGTGGTCAGAAAGTGGAAGTTAGTTTCACGTTGAAAAGACTTCAGTTCATAATCGTTAAACAGATACAAGTTATCATCTAACTTCTAAAAATAAGATAAAATATATTACTAACCAAATTAAGAAAATAAGATAAAATTTACCAAATATACTGCTAACAAAATCCTGAAAAATAAGATAAAATATACTATCAATTAATTCTTAAAAAAAAAAAAAAATCAGTCTGAACCTAAGATGAAATATATTACCAACCAATTATAAAAAATAATAATAATAAATGGATGGTATATAAAATATATTTCATAACTAAATTTGTCTGGTGATCCGTTTCTTTACAAGATCCCGACCGTTGATTTTGAAGGGAAAACAAATCTCGTATAAAGACAAAACACAGACCAAACTGAAATTAATTAATTAATTAAGTAATTAAAGGAGAGATGAAAAGGGTATTTTGAGAAGTTTATGGCTTAAATTGAAATTACAAAATAGATTTATTATTCCTCCATTAAATCCAACACTAATATCAACCATACCCATGAAAAATAAAATATACTTTTTAAAAAATATAGTTGAAATTTTATTTAAAAAATATATTTAACTTTTAAAATTTTTTAAAAACTTCAAAAACAACTTAAAATTTTTTAAAAGTAGAGTTTATAGTTAATATATGAAATATTAATTTAAAAAATATCCACAAAATCTTAAAATTAATATTTTGTAGAAAAAATTAAAAATTTGTAGATAATCTATAAGGTATCTGATCTATAATTTTTTTTTTTTTTTTACTAAAAATTTAAAATTATTAATGTACTTATAAAGTTTTATGGGTATTTTTTCAATATGGTACGGACAATAAAAATATTTTTATTTTTATTTTTTTTAATAATAGAAGGATATTAATAAAACCTTTTAAATTTCAAAGGTTTTATCCCAAATTAATAGTAAGAATATTTTGAAAAGTTTAAGGATATTATTGAAATATTAAGGATATTTTAAAAAAAAAACAAAGTAAAAGTTTTTAGTTTTATTTATATAATTAATTTAGCCTATATTTTAATTTTAAAAAATAAAAAATTTTGAAAGAAAAAAAAAAATCCTCACTTTATTATTATCTGAATTTTTGGGTTTTTTTTAGAAATTATATTTATTTTCTCATTTTTATTTAAACTTTAAACATTTAAATAAGTACTCATTTAAAATTTAAAAACATTCGTAAAAAAAATAGATAACAAATAAAAAAAGATTTACAAATTAAAATAATAATAAAAAAAATAGGGAAAAGAGTGAGTAAATAAAGCAAAAATAATAATTAAAATAATTTGTTAAATTTACCTATAAAAATGCAACGAATCCAATCAAAACTAAATCAGCCGAGTCAACCGTCAAAAAAATTGAAAATTCAGTCAATTTTTTCCGCATCTTATTTCTTCATATTTAAAATTATTTAATTATACCAAAAAAAAAACTAAAATAATCAAATAAATATCTTTAATTTAATGATATCCCAAAATTTTCTTAATATTTAATAGAGGAAGAGTGACCATTAATTTTAGAGAGAGTAAAAATACGAAAGATGAACTTTCCCACTTTTGTTCTTATTTTGTTCGGGTTCTTTTGGTTAATATCACCTGCGATTGCTATCAAAAAGGTTTTTTTCGATTCAATCTGTGTTCTTTTTATGTTTTTAGGTATTACTAAATGAACTCTAATTTTAATTTTTTTTTGGATTTCAGTCCTATATTGTGTTATTAGGATCTCATGCACATGGTTTAGAAGTTTCAGCCGTAGATCTTCAAAGAGCGGTCGATTCCCATCACAAATTGCTCGGATCCTTCTTGGGGAGGTTTGAACGATTATTTATTTATTTATTTGAAAATCTAGTTATTATTATATTATTTTGAATTAATAAAAATTGAAAATTTTCAGTTCTGGGAAGGCAAAAGATGCCATTTTTTACTCTTACAAGAACCATATAAATGGGTTTGCAGCCATTCTAGATGAGGAGGAGGCCACCAAGCTTGCAAGTAAATATCAAATTATTTTAATTTTCATATATATATATTTATATATATTGAAATAATAATTAATAATAATTTATGGGACAGAGCACCCGGAAGTAGCAGCAGTGTTGCCAAACAAAGCGAAAGAATTACACACAACTCGTTCATGGGAGTTCATGCACTTGGAGAAGAATGGTGTTAGTCCCCCTTCTTCTCCTTGGAGGAAGGCTAAATCAGGACGAAATGTTATTATCGCCAATCTTGACACTGGTAAATACATATTATCTTTTAATTATTCATATAATCTGATAGACCGATTAATCCATAATATCTAATTTAGATCATAAAAGTTGAGTTTCAGTGTGGATTCTATTCAGGTTGTAAGTTGGATTGTGGATTCTATTTGGGTTGTTTGGGTTATCGACCCATATACCTAATTTAGATCATAAAGGTTGAGTTAAGATTGTGGATTTTATTTGGGTTGTTCGGGTTATTGACTATGTACCTAAACTAGATCATAAAGGTTGAGTTAAGATTGTGGATTTTATTCAGGTTGTTCGGATTACCGACCCATGTACCCAATTTAGATCACAAAGGTTAGTTGGATTGTAGATTTTATTCCGGTTGTTTAGGTTACTGACCATGTACCATGTACCCAATTTAGATCATAAATGTTAGTTGGATTATAAATTTTATTCGGGGTTACTGACCCATGTACCTAAATTAGATCATAAAGGTTGAGTTGGATTGTTTGGGTTACTGACCACGTACCTAATTTAGATTATAAAGGTTGAGTTGGATTGTAGATTCTATTTGAGTTGTTCGAGTTACCGAGCCATGTATACCGCTTTAAAATATTAGGTAAATTAAATATTTTTTTATGTTAAAAAAAGAATAGGTGTATGGCCGGAGTCCAAGAGTTTTGGAGAACATGGCATAGTTGGAGGTGTGCCATCGAGGTGGAAAGGAGGCTGCACGGATAAAACCCCTGATGCAGTGCCTTGTAACCGGTACCATTGTTAATCATAATTTGATATTTTATTATTATTTTTAATTCAAATTAAGGGTGATTAACTTCATTAATTTTGATTATGATTAACACAGAAAATTAATCGGAGCAAAATATTTCAATCACGGGGTAATTGCGTACTTGAAATCTGAAAATTTAACGAAAGAACTCTCATTCATCGTCAACTCCACGCGCGACTACGAAGGTCATGGATCCCACACGCTGTCGACGGCCGGTGGTAGCTATGTCTCCGGCGTTAGTGTATTTGGGTCCGGTATCGGAACTGCCAAGGGCGGCTCTCCCAAGGCCCACGTCGCTGCCTATAAGGTCTGCTGGCCGCTCCACGACACTGGTGGCTGCTTTGACGCCGACATTGCCAAGGCATTTGATCATGCCATCCACGATGGCGTCGACGTCCTTTCGCTTTCCCTCGGCAGTCCACCTGCTGAATACTATGATGATATCATTGCCATTGCTTCCTTTCATGCACTGAAGAAAGGAATCCCTGTTGTGTGCTCCGCCGGCAACGATGGCCCGAGCATGGCGACTGTTTCTAATACTGCTCCGTGGATTTTGACGGTCGGAGCTAGCACTTTGGACCGTGAATTTCAAGCCCCCATTGAGCTTAGAAATGGGAAACACTTCAAGGTTTGTTTGAAAATATTTAGTGGTGAATTATAGTTTTAACACACTTGATTTAGATATTTGCCTTTTTTAATATATGTATTGTATTTGCTCACTTTTGGTTGAACATAAAATTTGTTCTTGGTGATTAGGGGTCGAGCCTTTCGGGACCATTATCGGGAAGAAAGCTATACCCATTGATAACCGGAGCTCAGGCAAAAGCGACGACCGCCTCTACTGACGATGCCATGCTCTGCAAGCCGAAAACTTTGGATCATTCTAAAGTGAAAGGGAAGATCTTGGTTTGCTTGAGAGGGGATTCTTCGAGAGTTGACAAAGGAGTGCAAGCCCTCCTCGCTGGTGCTGTCGGAATGATTCTCTGCAACGATAGGCTTAGTGGATTTGAGATCATCGCCGATCCCCATGTTCTTCCAGCTTCCCATATCAGTTACAACGACGGCCAAGTTGTTTCCTCGTACATCAATTCCACGAAGTAAAAAAATTACAATTTCTTTCTTTCTTTATGAATCTTTGTCAGAATGGTTCTCTAATTATTTTATTTTTTTACTTACAGAAATCCAATGGGGCATTTGATCCCGCCGTTGTCTAAAGTTAATACCAAACCTTCTCCGACAATGGCGGCTTTCTCATCTAGAGGACCCAACATGGTTTCACCGGAAATTATCAAGGTTTAGTTATGAATTACGACACCATTTGAGATTATCAAGAACAAAGCTCATGAGTTTCTAATTCTTTGCAGCCGGATGTGACAGCGCCGGGAGTGAACATAATTGCGGCATTCTCCGGCGCCGTGAGCCCAACAGGGGAGCCATTTGACAATAGAACAGTTCCATACATAACAATGTCAGGGACCTCGATGTCCTGTCCCCATGTCTCTGGCATTGTCGGCCTCCTTAAAGCTCTCCACCCGAAATGGAGCCCTGCCGCCATCAAATCCGCCATAATGACCTCCGCCAGAATTCGTGACAACACAATGAACATCATGCTCGACGGCGGCTCCCCTATCTTCGCTCCAGCCACCCCCTTCATATTTGGGTCAGGGCACATTCGCCCCACTGGAGCCATCGACCCCGGCCTTGTCTACGACCTTTCCCCCAATGATTACTTGGAATTCCTCTGCGCTAGTGGCTACAAGGAGAAGAACCTTCGAGTATTCGCTGATGGCAATTTCAAATGCCCTATTTCTAGTTCTATTTTGAACTTTAATTACCCTTCAATTGGGGTTCAGAACTTGACGGGCAATGTCACCCTTACTAGAAGGTTGAAGAATGTTGGCAGGCCGGGGGTTTACAGAGTCAGGGTTCAGCAGCCGGAAGGAGTTAAGGTTTCGGTGAAGCCAAGCGTTTTGAAGTTTAAGAAGATTGGAGAGGAGAAGAGGTTTGAATTGACCATGATCGGAGCTATGGCGAATAGTCAAATTGGTTACGGCACGCTGATTTGGACCGACGGCAAGCACTTTGTTAGGAGTCCAATTGTAGTTTCTTCCGGCTTTTTCTGAACCCATTTTGTTAGGAGGGGTTCCTAGATTTCTAAGTTTTGATTTTGTTAGGAGGGGTTACTAGATTTCAAAATTCTTAGGAATTTTTTCTTTTTATTTGAAACATTTTGGGCTTTTTCCTTTTTTAGTTTAATCATATGTTTTAGTATGACCCATTATTGAAACAAACAATTTATTTTTATCGGTCTATTTCACTGAGCCTAGCTTCTCTATAGGACATCAACTTTCTTGACTTTCCAACACTGGCAGGCGTCAGCCTCCATATATGGTATTAAGACTTTGACTTTCCAACACTGGCAGGCGTCAGCCTCCATATATGGTATTAAGACTTTGCGGGTGGTGATTTTTCTGCTACCACCATGTTAGCCGTTTTGAGCTTATTCGTATTTTAATCGAAGCTAGGTCAATTCAACCAAGAGATAGATATGGGTGATAGAAAAAAAAGAGGCAAGTCCCTAGTTCAAAATATAATGTGACAGGGGTCGAGCTTGGATCGAGTTTTCATTTCCAAGTACAGAGGGGGCAAGAATCTAATCTTTCTCGGGCAAGAATCTAACCTTTCCGTATACATATCATAAATATTGAATATGAAAATACTTCATTTATTTAAACTTTTGTAAAATAAATACTTCATTTATTTAAACTTTAATAAAATATAATCTTCAACTAAAAAGAGTCATGAACTAATAAATAAAATAAATACAAAGTCTAGAAAATAAATACGACTACCTGCATGTGCTCGAGTTACAATTACAGGGCCTTAACTTGAAATAAAGGTAGCGCTTGAGTATTTTAAGAAATAGTGACCCACTATTGGAGTTAAATGCAAAAACATGCGGCAATGACGGAACCTATCATATTATTCTATTTTTCCTACGAAACTATTCTAATGGGAAGCTTGAATGTGTACCATATACTCTACACACAGCCCATACGTACGAGTATGGGCTCATCAGATAGTTCGCACACCGCTAGACCCCTTTTCTTATCGGTCGAGCCTTCTCTGGTAGCTCAACTTTTGCCGGACACCCATTAGAATTAATGACCGTCATGGCGGCATTAAGTAAAATATAACGATACTTTGCCTGCCTAATGGATGTACTCGTCCGTACCCTCGTGATGGAATAAAGGTATCCTCCAATGCATGAGCACACATAATGCATGAGGTCCCAACATTTTTCCGTTTTCATTATCATTTAATACAACCCTGCTAGTGTTCTGTACATATCATATCGTTTTTCATATCATTTCACGTATCGTTCATCATTCATATCATATCGTTTCTCATTCTTCAGTTCTCATATCATATATAATTTTAACGGGGTTATATTTTATGTCATTTATCGTGATTTCATGTCATTCATATCATACCATAACATATTGCATCACAATATATCATATCATAAACATGTCAATTTATCATATATCTCGTACCATAACATATTTCATATATATGACAACATGTATATATCCGTCATTTACATTTGTATCATAATCATATCATATCGTAAACACTACGTGGTCATATCGTTCCCTAACTTATCATAGTCTTAACGTTATTATATCTATCACAGTCATGTTGTTACATGAACGTACCTTAGTCATATCATCACAAGAACATATCCTAATGCTATCGTTCTATCAATTTATCACACACCTGTTTTTTTCTACTCATAACCTTACTGTATTCTTTTATCAATCTCTCATATCCATAGCACTTCAGTATGTAACCTAACCTTAATGTTTCATGAACGTATCTTACTCCTATTGTTACATTTTGTTTTGTGCATCATTCTCGTATCCTATCTCAAACATAGCATTGAACACATCGTATTGTAATTATTATCATACAATTCACATATTATAACATATCATAAACATATCGATCCACAAATAATTCACACATATCAATATATATCACACGTACAAAACCACGAGGCACGTGTCAACATCAAATATAATCATGCCGATAATAAGGTCACTTACCTGGTTAGCTTAAGTTGTCACAAATATATCCTTAACTTACCTGGTTACCTAGTTAGCTTAGCTTAGCTTACCTGGTTACCTGGTTATTATATTTTTTTAACGTAATTTTTTTTTAATTTAGGAAAAAATTTGTCTATTTTGAATATTTGAAAATATATGAGATTTGTATGAACATCTATTCATCTTGAAATGGGTCATGTCATCAATTATTTATGTTGTTAATAGATTATCAATTGTAGCACACGTATGTGTGGATCAAGTTAAAATATTTTTTTAAACTCAACCCAATTATTCACGTGGTAATTTTTTCCAGTTAAATAATAAACTCAATTCTAGATTGAATTGGGTTAGTTTAAGTTTCTAATTCAATTTATTGTTTTTAATATAAGTAAAATTTTGTTAATTTATTTCTTTCAAACATTTATTTAAGATTTACGGCTCAACTTAAATATAAAAAACATTTAAATTCAATTTATTACCTTCAAAATTATTTTAAAGTGTGGGGGAGAACAAATAAAAATAAAAAAACTATGAAATAAAATAAAAATAAAATAAAAAAGTATATATAAATGTATGGTGAGCAAATATGAGTTTTTGTATAGGAATCCATGAACAAACCATATTTTTAAAATGTTCATTTATTTAGTTCAACACAAATTAAATAAGTTCATAATATAACAAGCATGGTGAATTGGGTTGATCAGATGTTTTTTGTGTTATAGAGTTTTTATTAACACCCTTGGAACCTTAGTTGTGTTGAAAATTTATGAATGAGTAGTCCACGTTGGCTAATTAAGAGGAAGATCATGTGTTTATAGGTAAATAACACTATCTCTATCGGTACGAGACCTTTTGGAAAAACCAAAATAAAGTCACTAGAGCTTATGCCCAAAGTGGACAATATCATACCATTGCGAAGGTTTGTGGTTCCTAATTTGGTATGAATTATCTTTGGTGGAGATTGTTCGTCGTTATGCTTATCGAAAATTTTCTTCGCTCAACAGAATATTGTATGATAGTCTTTGGTGGAGATTGTTCTCTGGGACACTATGAACCCTCACAAGAATATTGTACGACACCCGGAAATTAGCCTTTGGTGAAAACGGTTTCAATAACCAATAAAGACGCTGCCAAACAAATTGTTCCAATAACCAAGAAAGACGATGCCAAACAAATTTGGGACACTATGAACGTCGTTATGCTTATAGAAACTTCGCTCGATGGAATATTGTATGATTGGCTCCCAAACAAACAAATTTGGCGCAAAACTCCCCTCGGCTCAGACTGCTTAGTTGGCTCCAGCAGCGGCTAATCGGCTCCAGCGACTTATTTGTCTCGAGAATCCTATTTCTGACCTGTTCTGCACCATTCCGACCCTCCTGGACTTGATTCGACCTCATTTAAGGTAAAATAGCTCATTTTAAGACCGTATTTCACAAATCCAAGTTGAAAATTAATTATGTTTGTGAAATACTAACGAAGGTGTCGAATGATCCAATAGGAACCAACCACCAACGGAAGCGTAGGACATATACGAGGAGCTAGGAGCTTACATTTAAATTTTAGGGAGTACTTCGGCTAAGGCCTACCAAGTAAGTGGCTAACCCGTCGTAGGTTATGCATTGTATGTTCGCACGTACCCGTGGATTCGCACATGTCATTAAATTGTATGTTAGACTGTTATGCTTAAATACGTAAACTTGTGAAATGTGAATGTGTTGTCTTTAGTATGATGTGATGTGTTGTGCTTATGACGTTTATGATATTTCTAGATGATTCTGGTATGAACGGTACTATAATTTTGAATGTAAACAACATGAAATGTATGACATGTAATCACGATAAATAACATGAAATGTAACCCTGTTAGAATTATGAATGATATATAGACTGAAAAATGAGAAACGATATGACATGCATGAAAAATGATAGCGGGGTTATATTTAATAATGTTGAAAATGAAAAACTGTTGGGATCTCTTGCATTATGTGTGCTCATGCATTAGAGGGATACCCCTATTCCATCACGAGGGTACGGACACGTACATCCATTAGGCAGGCGAAGTATCGTTATGTTTTACATAATGTTGCCGTGACGGTTACGAATTCTAATGGGTGGCCAGCAAAAGTTGAGCTACTAGAGAAGGCTCGCCCGACAAGAAAAGGGGCCCAACGGTGTGCGAACTGACTAGTGAGTCCATACTCGTACGTATGGCTGTGTGTAGAGTATACGATATACATCCAAGCTACCCAATTAGAATAAGTGTTGTAGGAAAAAAAATAGACTGATAGGTCCCATCATAGTATTTTGCATGTTCTTGTTGCATAACTTCGATAGGGGGTCACTTACAGAGTATTCTAGAAATACTAAAACCTCGTGCTATTGCATTTTTCAGATAAAGGCATGGCACCCATGTAAGATCGACGATAGCATCTCACATCCCTAGATCGTGGCACATGCATAAGATAGTTGTTTTCCATTCGTAGTATACGGGTTTAGTATAGGTTGAATTCCATTTCCATTCGTATAATATGTTAGTATAGGTTGAATTCCCGTTGACATCATTAGTATAGAGTATAGGTTGACTTGTAATCACATTAATAAATCATAGGTTAGTATAAGACATTTAGTTACGAGTTGTTTTTTTTTTTTTTTCCTTTTCTTTTCTTGTTTTTGAGGTAATAAAGAACAGATTGATGGGCATTTATAATAAGAGTCTATTTAAAATAAATTCAGCATTAAATGTAGAAGCATTAAGATAAATTCCTCTTTTATGCATGTATTTATGTTACGACATTTATGTTTTCTTTTCTTGAATTATATAGTAGAATGTAAGTAATGTTATAAGTAAATCATAGACTTCGATAGAATTATTTTCTTGGTTTCTAGAACCATGCCGCACACAGGGCATAGAAGAGGTAGGAGAGGGAGAGGACGACCTTCCATTAGGAGATAGGAAAGAAGAGAAGCCAAAAGAACATCTTCCCAAGAAGGGTCGACTACTGGACCCTATGCACTCGAACTACCACCGAGGGAACCTCCCCTACAAGTTGCACCCCTCCTGAAAATGCACCTCTCCCACAAGCTGCACCCCCTCCTAAAAAACGCACCTCCCCCAAAAGATGCACCCCCTCCTAAAAACGCACCTCCCCCACAAGCTACACTACCTCCTGAAAATGAACCGCTCCTGAAAATGAACCGCCCCCTCAAGCTGCACCATAGGCTGGATTGGACCCCACCACACAAATGGTTTTGGAGTTGCTCCAGACGATGATGCAAACAATGTTGGCCACACAACAATTGTTAGCTACGCAACAAGTCGCAGCAATGGCCACGCAACCAGCCAATGCAACGGCTACACAACCATCCAAAAATCCGCAACCGGACAGGGGGCGAATTGGTTAAAAGACTTCAGACGGTATGACCCCCATCTGTTCGTCAGTTCAAAGGAAGATCCCACAGCAGCTTAGATGTGGATTGCAACCATGGAAACGTCAATGAGGTGCCCTAATGACCACAAAGTAGCGTGCGCGACATATGTACTGCAAAAGGACTTAGAAGTATGGTGGCCAGATAACAAAACCCGGGAGAGGGGATCACAACGTGGGAAACCTTTAAGGAAGCCTTCTTGAAATACTACTATCCATGGGAAACCCGTATAAAAAAAAACAAGAATTTAACCACCTGACCCAGGGCATACACACTATGGATCAGTATGATCAAGAATTCATGAGATTAAAGAGATTCACACTGTACTAGCAGACACTGAAGAAAAACAGACGGACAAATTTGTGTTGGGGTTGAACCCGAAGACCCGCATGTTGGAGGCATTTAACTCGAAAACTTACGAAGAGATCCTAAGGACGGCCAAGGCCCTAGAGGAACCAACAGAGGAGAAAAACTCAGAGCCAATGACATCCGAAGGAAAGAAACGTCCTGTCGAGGCCGAACCCATGAAATTCCAACCGCCACTCTAGAGACCTCGACATCAAGTCAGGCGACCTGCTCCGCCCCCAGTACCTCGATACCTAGTACCGAAAAAACCTCTGTGTCACGAATGTGGGAAACAACATTGGGGCAGATGTATGGTAGGCTGGAGGGTATGTTACAGGTGCGGTCGTGTAGGTCACACGACCCAATTCTGTATTGGAATGGACGCGGGAAACCCAAGGGGCCCCCTAGAGGTGTGGTTATTCAGGAACCCACCACGCAAACCCACGCACAGACCAGGTCATATGCAACGACCAGTAAAGAGGCGGGAACGTCTGGCACCGTGGTGACAGGTATGCTTTCTATTCTAGGACACTTTGCATTGACGTTATTTGATTCGGTTTCTACCCATTCGTTTGTTTCTTTTGCATTTGTTAGTCAAGCAGGGTTCGTAGTAGAACATTTAATGCATGTATTGTCGGTTGGTACCCTAGCAGAAGTAGACTTACCTTTATTGCCGGTTTGTAGTGGATATGACGGATTTTGATGTCATACTAGGAATGGACTGGCTAGCCGAAAACTTTGCTAGCATAGACTGCCATAAGAAAGTGGTAGTATTCACACCTCTAAACGAACTTAGCTTTAAGTTTAAAGGAACCTTCACAAGCACCACCCCAAAAATAATATCGATGATGAAAGCCATACGTCTGGTGTAACAAGGGGGTGGGCAATTCTAGCTTGTGCGGTGAACACAATAGGAAAAGAGAAAACAATAGATTCGGTACCCATAGTAAACGAATTCCCAAATGTCTTCCCGGAGGACCTTTCGGGAATCCCTCCATCGTGAGCAGTAGATTTCGGAATAGAACTTGAACCAGGAACGGGACCCATCTCTAAAGCCCCATACTGCATGGCCCCAGCAGAACTAAAAGAACTTAAATCAAAACTATAAGAACTTAAATCACAACTATAAGACCTATTAGATAAAGACTTCATTCGACCTACCGTATCTCCTTGGGGTGTGCCAGTGTTGTTTGTTAAAATGAAAGATGACTCTATGCGTCTATGCATTGATTACAGAGAATTAAACAAGAGGACGGTAAGATTACCGAGAATTAAACAAGAGGACGGTAAAGAACAAATATCCATTACCGCGCATCGAGGACCTATCTGACCAACTTCGAGAGGCAAAAGTGTTTTCCAAAATAGACCTTCGATTAGGATACCATCAAATTAAGATTAAAAAGGAAGATATACTGAAAACAGCCTTTCGAACTAGATATGGCCACTATGAGTTTGTGGTAATGTCCTTTGGCCTCACCAACGCCCTAACGGTGTTCATGGAATTAATCAACTGAGTATTCAATGAGTGCTTAGACATGTTTGTGATCGTGTTCATAGACAACATCCTGATATACTTGAAAATGGATGAAGAACACCAAGAACACCTCCGAAAGCCCTAACTATTCTAAGGGAGCACAAGTTGTATGGCAAATTCTCCAAATGCGAATTTTAGCTACGACAGGTTTCGTTATTGGGACATGTAGTGTCTAAAGATGGAGTTTCAGTAGATCCCACCAAGATAGAAGGCGTCACGAAATGGAAACGCCCAACTACGGTCACCGAGATATGACGTTTCTTGGGATTGGCAGGATACTATCGAAGGTTTGTCCAAGACTTTGCTAGAATAGCCTCGCCTCTCACCCAATTGACAAAAAAGGGTGTACATTTCGTATGAAACAATACTTGTGAGGCCAGCTTTAAGGATCTAAACCAAATACTAGTGTCCGTCCTAGTGCTCATGATCCCAGAAAGCTTTGCGGAATACGTGATTTACAGTGATGCATCCAAAAAGGGGCTACGTTGTGTACTGATGCAACATGACAAGGTGGTTGCGTATGCGTCACGCCAATTAAAAGATTACGAGAAAAACTATCCTACACACGATTTGGAGTTGGTGGTGGTGGTGTTCGCGTTAAAAATTTAGCAACACTACGTGTATGGCGAAAATACCCAAATTTCTATCGACCTTAAAAGTCTAAAATACTTGTTCACACAAAAAGAATTGAATATGAGACAACGTAGATGGCTAGAGCTGGTAAAAGATTATAACATAGATATCTAGTACCACCTTGGAAAAGCAAACGTCGTTGTTGATGCACTAAGTCGAAAAACAGTACACTCGTCGGCCCTCATAACAAGGGAGCCACGAGTGCGAGCTAATTTCGAACGAGCTGACATAGCGGTAGTAACCAAGGAGGTTACAACCCAAATAGCCCGACTGACAGTGCGTCCCACGCTCAGACAGAGGATCGTAGACTCACAACGTGAGGACCCTAGCCTAAACAAAATCCTAAACCAGTTGACAGTAGGCCTAGTGGACGGTTTTTCTAAGTCAACAGATGATGGGCTACTATGTCAAGGACGTTTATGTGTCCCAGTTGTGAGCAGAATAAAGAACGAAATCCTAACTGAAGCAGACAACTCACCCTTCTTGATACATCCAAGTGGTACAAAGATGTATCAAGATCTGAAACAACACTTCTGGTGGCGGAGTATGAAAAAGGATATCGCGGAATACGTGAGTAAATGTTCTGGTGTGCCAATATCAAGTAAAAGCCCCTAGGCAGAAAACCACTCGACTACTGCAACCTCTAAGTATACCGGAATGGAAATGAGAAAATATTACTATTGATTTGATAGTAGGCTTACCCAAGACACTAAAGGGTTACGTAATTTGGATAATTGTCAGATCGACTTTCAAAGTCGGCACACTTCCTAGCGGGTAAGGCAATATATACAGTAGAAAATTGGGCTCAACGGTATGTGAAAGAAATTGTGAGGTTGCATTGAGTCCCGGTATCAATAGTGTCGGATCGGGACCCACGTTTTACGTTGCCCTTTTGGCGCGGATTTCAAAAAGCGTTGGGTACCCTCCTCGACTTTGGCACTATCTTCCACCTATAAACTGATGGCCAAACGGAACGATTAAACCAAATCCTAGAAGACATGCTTCGGGCATGTGTTATGGATTTCGTGGGGAGTTGGGACGCTAAACTACACTTGATGGAATTCTCATACAACAACAATTTCCAAGCAACAATCGGGATGATACCGTTTGAAGTGTCATATGGAAAACGGTGTAGGTCCCCATTGTGCTGGAATGAAGTAGGAGAACGAGAACTGGTAGGACTTGAGGTAGTACAAAAAATTAGAGCAAGGATGCGCACCGTACAAAGTAGGCAAAAGAGCTACAACGACGTTATGCGTAGGAACTTAGAGTTCGAAGAGGGGGACCCAGTATTCCTAAAAGTAGCTCCTATGAAAGGCATTCTAAGATTCGGACGTAAGGGAAAGCTAAGCCCATGCTTTATCGGACCTTTCAAAATCCTAGACAGAATAGGGTCAATAGCATATAAACTAGCCCACCACCTTCACTCTCGAGCGTACACGATGTGTTCCATGTGTCCATGTTGAAGAAATATATTACTAACCCTACGCACGTGATAGACTACCGACCCCTCGAGATCGGGGAAAGCTTAAGTTATCAGGAGAACCCGATTAAAATCCTAGCTCGAAAAGTGAAAGCCTTACGTAATAGAAACATAGGTTTCGTCAAAGTATTGTGGCGAAATCACCAAACCGAGGAAGCGACGTGGGAACAAGAAGAGGAAATAAAAGAAAAATACCCCGAATTGATCTAGGAGATTGGGACTTTTGAGGACGAAAGTTCTTTGTAGGGGTAGATAATGTAACGGATCAGATAAGAAAAAAAAAATCCGCGATTGTCGGTGAGACCGAAAACTTCGGCGAACGTCGGAGTTTTGGTTTTCACACGATCCACGAGCCTTGACAAACTTCTGGGGTCACCACAACAATAGACCCCGATCCTCAGCCAAACCATTTGCAAGGAAGAAAACGAAAAAATGTGAGATTTTGAGGAAGAAACCGACGACACACTGGTGAAGCCAAACCAGACGAAATCGACTTTGAAACCTTTAATCTACACCACGAAAATAATCTCAGAGACATTTACACACACCAGGGATAGATTTCGATGTTGCTTACACATCGTACACCGTCAGGGAAGGAAGACAAAACATCGGGTTTTCGAAATCTCTCAGTTTTGGTGGTCTCAAACCTTTTCGAGCCAAAATAATACCATAAATGGGATGAGTGGGAAGAGAGGACTCAGGAACGAAAGGAAAAGGAGGAAAACAAACATCGGAAATGGCGTTACCAAGGAGAGAGAGATAAATCTGAAAAATTTCGAATAATCGGGCCAAGAAGACAAAGTCCAGACCCGTGTGACCCAAACTGAGTCCAACCCACTCCAGCCCAGACTCGCGACTGCAACCCGAAAACCCATGCCTAGGCCCGACTTCGGCTACCACACGTGGCCGCTTCTGGTAGCGCCACGTGGCAGCATATGGCACAAAACTCCCCTCGGCTTCAGCGGCTTTGGTGGCTGCTAATCAGCTCCAGCGGCTTATTCGGCTCGGGAGCCTTATTTCTGACCTACTCGACACCGTTCCGACCCTCCCAAACTTGATTTCGATCCCATTTAAGGTAAAATAGATCATTTTAAGGCCGTATTTCACAATTCAAGTTGGAAATTAATTATGTTTGTGAAGTATGAAGGTGTTGAATGATCCAATAGGAACAACCACCAACATAAGCGTAGGACGTATACGAGGAGCTAGGAACTTACGTTTAAATTTTAGGGAGTACTTCGGCTAAAACTTACCAAGTAAGTGGCTCACCCGTCGTAACTTACGCGTTGTATGTTGTATGTTGGCACATGACCATGGATTCGCACGTGTCATTAAATTGTATGCTAGATTGTTATGCTTAAATACGTAAACTTGTGAAATGTGAATGTACACTCTTTGGTACGATGTGATGTGTTGTGCTTATGATGTTTGTGATATTTCTGGATGATTCTGGTATGAACGGTACTATAATTTTCAATGTAAACAACATGAAATGCATGACATGTAATGTTGGTGGAGACTGTTCCAATAAAGAAGCTGCCATACAAATTTGGGACACTATGAACGTCGTTATGCTTATGGAAACTTCGCTCAACGGAATATTGTATGATAGTCTTTGGTGGAGATTTAAGATAGCTAGAAATTGGTCTTTTGTTGAGACGGTTGAGGATTATTGGGAGGGAGTTTCACATCCGCTAGACCTTGTAGGGAAGCACAAAGCAAAGACATGAGAGCTTATACTCAAAGTGGGAAATACCATACCATCATGGAAGTACATGGTTCCTAGCATGGTATCAGAGTCATGCCCTTAACTTAGCCGTATCAATAAAATCCTCAAATCTCAAACAAAGAAACTGGGAGTCTCAAAGATATAGTCAAAATATACTACTAACCAAATTATGAAAATAAGATAAAATCTACTAACAAAATCCACAAAATAAGATAAAATATGCTATGAACCAAAATAAGATTAAATAGATAGAAAAAAAAATTGAAAAAAAAATTAAAAGCTTGTAGATGATCTATGGGGTGTAGATGTGATTTAATAACCATAAACTTTTTGTTAAAAAATACTTAAAAACATTGAGATGATCAATAAAGTATAGATAGATGGTTTTCGCCTATATATTGACCGTAAGAACACTTTTTAATTTTTTTTATAAAGTTTGAAGGTGTTAATGCTATTTTAAAGTTTCACCGGTATTTTATT
>NC_036657.1:4452818-4461456 GCF_002806865.2 Cucurbita pepo subsp. pepo | reverse complement strand
AATACTATGATGATATCATTGCCATTGGTTCCTTTCATGCACTAAAGAAAGGAATCCCCGTTGTGTGCTCTGCTGGAAACTCCGGCCCGAACATGGCGACTGCTTCTAATATTGCTCCGTGGATTTTGACAGTCGGGGCTAGCACTTTGGACCGTGAATTTCAGGCGCCCATTGAACTTGGAAACGGACAACGCTTCACGGTTTGTTTAAAAATATTTAGTCATGAATTACAGTTTCCATATATATAATAATTGATAGGAAAATATTTAGATATTTGCCTTCCATTATTGCTTAACATATAATATCATATTTGTCCTCGTTTGGTTGAACATAAAATTTGTTCTCGGTGATTAGGGGTCGAGCCTTTCGAATCCATTAGCGGGAAGAAAGCTATACCCATTGATAACGGGAGCTCAGGCGAAAGCGACGACTGCCTTTGCCCAGGACGCCATTCTCTGCAAGCCGGAAACGTTGGATCATTCTAAAGTGAAAGGGAAGATCTTGGTTTGCTTGAGAGGGGGTTCTTCGAGAATTAACAAAGGAATGCAAGCCCTCCTCGCCGGTGCTGTCGGAATGATTCTCTGCAATGATAGGCTTAGTGGATTTCAAATCATGGCCGATCTCCATGTTCTTCCAACTTCCCATATCAATTACAATGACGGCCAAGCTGTTTTCTCGTACATCTATTTCACAAAGTAAAAAAATTAAAATTTCTTTACTTCTTTATGAATCTTTGTCGGAATCTTTCTCTAATTGTTGTTATTTTTGACAGAAATCCGATGGGATATTTGATCCCGCCGTCGTCTAAAGTTAATACCAAACCTTCTCCGACAATGGCGGCTTTCTCCTCGAGAGGACCCAACATCGTTTCACCTGAAATTATCAAGGTTTGGTTACGAATTACAACACCCTTTTGAGATTATCAAGAACAAAGCTCATGAGTTTTTAATTCTTTGCAGCCGGACGTGACAGCGCCGGGAGTGAACATAATCGCGGCATTCTCCGGCGCCGTGAGCCCAACAGGGGAGCCATTCGACAACAGAGCAGTTCCATACATAACAATGTCGGGGACCTCCATGTCCTGTCCCCATGTCTCTGGCATTGTCGGCCTCCTCAAAGCTCTCCACCCCGAATGGAGCCCTGCTGCCATCAAATCTGCCATAATGACCTCCGCCAGAGTTAGCGACAACACAATGAACCTCATGCTCGACGGCGGCTCCCCTATCTTTGCTCCAGCCACCCCGTTCATATATGGGTCAGGGCACATCCGCCCCACTGGCGCCATGGACCCCGGCCTTGTCTACGACCTTTCCCCCAACGATTACTTGGAATTCCTCTGCGCCAGCGGCTACAAGGAGAAGAACCTTCGAGTATTCGCCGATGGCAATTTCAAATGCCCTGTTTCTGGTTCTATTTTGAACTTTAATTACCCTTCTATTGGGGTTCAGAACTTAATTGGGAGTGTCACGGTTTCTAGAAGGCTGAAGAATGTTGGCATGCCGGGGGTTTACAGAGTTAGAGTCGAGCGGCCGGAAGGAGTTCAGGTTTCAGTGAATCCAAGCGTTTTGAAGTTTGAGAAGATTGGAGAGGAGAAGGGGTTTGAATTGACGATAACAGGAGTTGTGGCGGAGGGTCAAATTAGTTTCGGTACGTTGATTTGGACGGACGACAAGCACTTTGTTAGGAGCCCAATTGTTGTTTCTTCAGGCTTTTTCTGAACCCATTTTATTAGGAGGGTTACTAGATTTCTAAGTTTTGATTTTTTTGTTGGTGAAATCATATAGGTTTGTTTTTTTTCGATATGAATTAGTTATTAGTNAGTTTTGATTTTTTTGTTGGTGAAATCATATAGGTTTGTTTTTTTTCGATATGAATTAGTTATTAGTATGAATTAGTTATTAGGAATTCTTTCTTTTTATTTTAAACATTTCCCCCTTTTTCCTTTTTAGCTAATCGATTGTTTTAGTTTAATAGATTGTTGAAACAAACAATTTCTTTTCAGCTGTCTATTTCATAAGTCTCTTTTGGGACCGTGTCCAAATCTTTACGTCTTTCATAAGTCTCTTTTGGGACCGTGTCCAAATCTTTACGTCTTTCATAAGTCTCTTTTGGGACCGTGTCCAAATCTTTACGTCTTTCATGTGGATTAGAATTTACCCGACAATGAATTTTGTTATCGGAGCTTGCCACCTGCTCTCCTGTTATCAGGTCATCAACTTGACTTTCCAGCACTGGCAGGTGTCAGCCTCCATACATGGTCTTAAGACTTTGCGGGTGGTAATTTTTCTGCCACCATCATGTTAGGCCTTTTGAGCTTATTCGTATTTTAATCGAAGAGAGGTCACCAAGAGATAGATACAGGTGATAGAAAAAAAAGAGACAAGTTCCTAATTCAAAATATAGTGTGAGAGGGGCCAAGCTTGGATCGAGTATTTCCATGTACTGGAGAAGAATCTTGTTGTAACAACTCGAAATTTTCTACTTACATATCAATTTTCTACTTACATATCATAAATATTGTATGCGGAAATACTTCATTTAAAGTTTCATAAAGCTTAACCTTTAGCTAAAAACACAGCCATGCGGAAATACTTCATTTCATAAAACTTAACCTTCATTTAAAGTTTCATAAAGCTTAACCTTCAGCTAAAAACGCAGCCGAAATACTTCATTTCATAAAACTTAACCTTCAGTTAAACCATGCGGAAATACTTCATTTAAAGTTTCATAAAACTTAACCTTCAGCTAAAAACACAGCCATGGACGTGTTTCGAAAACACCTTTAAAAATGACACAAAATAAATAAATAAATAAATACATAAATAAACGTTTAAATTAAAAACATCCTATCCTGGGAAAAATAAATACATGAATTGGGTTGATGTTTTTTTAGGGAAGCTCAAAATAAAGTCACGAGAGCTTATGCCCAAAGTGGACAATATGATACAATTGTGAAGGCTTGTGGTTACTCATTTGGTATAGAGCCACATAGCAATTTCGTTATGCTTATGAAAAATTCTGCCAAATAAATTTGGGACACTATGAACGTTCTTATGCTTATGGAAACTTTGCTCAATAGAATATTGTATGATAGTCTTTGGTGAAGATTTAAGATAGCTGGAAATTGGTCTTTTGTTGGGACGGTTGAGGATGGTTAGGAGAGAGTTTCACATTGGGTAGGTCTTTTAGAAAGCTCAAAGCAAAGACATGAGAGGGAGGGAGTTTCACATCGACTATGCCTTTTAGGAAAACTCAAAGCAAAGACATGTGAGCTTATATTCAAAGTGGGTAGTATCATACCATTACGGAGGTACATGTTTCCTAACATGGTATCAGAGTCGTGCGCTTAACTGAGTCTGGACCGTGTAGTCAAAATATACTACTAACCAAATTATGAAAATAAGATAAAATCTACTAAAATAAACTTCGTATAAAGACAAAATTGAAATTAATTTTAAAATTAACATTAATACCCCTAAATAGATCGGAAAAAAACTTAAAAACTTGGAGATAATTATAAAGTATAGATAAACGGCTATATATTGACGGTAAGAACTCTTTTTAATTTTTTTATAAAGTTTGAAGGTGTTAATAATATGATAAAGTTTCATGTTTTTTTGAATTACTTTTTTAATAACCGAAGGATATTAGTTAAACTTTTTAAAGTTCAAATGTATTTTTAAAACAAATTAACGGTTTTCATCCAAAACTAATAAAAAAAAGCTTTAAAATTAATTCCTATATTTTAATTATATATATATATATATAAAAAGCTTTAAAAAATAAATATTTTGAAAGAAAAAAAAACAAAACAAAACAAAAACTCCTCACTTTATTACTAATAGAAATAAGGTTTACAAATTTTGATGACCCAAAATTTTGTGTAACGATCCGAAATTTTATTTTTGTAATGACTCGAAATTTTCTACTTAATTTAAGGTCGCTATTGTATGCATATCATAAACATTGAATGCGGAAATACTTAATTTAAATTGTCATAAAACATGACCTTCAGTTAAAAACACAGCACGGACTTACGTGTGTCAAACGATAAATAAAATAAATAAACTTTTAAATTAAAAACATCCTATCCTAGTCTAAGTTTAAGAAAATAAATACGAGTACTCTATGCATGTGTCATAGTCTCGAGTTGCGATCCTGTCGTGAATGCCTTACCTTAACCTGAAATAAAGGTAGCGCGTGACTTGAGTATTTTAAGAAATACTCAGTGAGTGACTCCACTATTGGGGGTTAAATGCAAGAACATGCGAATGTAATGACGGACCTATCATATCAGTCTATTTTTCCTACGGCACTATTCTAATGGGAGACTTGGATGTGTACCATATACTCTACACACAGCCCATACGTGCGAGTATGGGCTCACAAAACAGTTCACACACGGCTGAACCCCTTTTCTTATTAGGCGAGCCTTCTCTCGTAGCTTAACTTTTTTCGGATACCCATTAGAATTAATAACCATCACGACAACATTATGTAAAACATAACGATACTTCGCCTGCTTAATAGATGTACGCATCCGTACGCTCGTGATGGAATAGGGGTATCCCCAAATGCATGAGCACACATAATGCATGAGGTCCCAACATTTTGCAGTTTTCATTATCATTTAATACAACCCCGCTAGTGTTCTATACATATCATATTGTTTTTCATATCATTTCACGTATCGTTTATCATTCATATCATATCGTTTCTCATTCTTCAGTTCTCATATCATACATAATTCTAACGGGTTTATATTTCATGCCATTTATCGTGATTTCATGTCATTCATATTATGCAATATACACATAATTTAGGAGACATAACATTTCATGATATAGAATCAAACCAAGGGAAAGTATGAAACGAATTACCTTGATAATCAAGATCAAGAGTAAAGAAAACTCGTTTCTAAACTCGTGATTCGAATCACTCCACAAGAGGTTTGATCAATACCACTTGAATGACTCTAGCATGCAAGTTCTAGCAAAGAAAATCTGAGCTCTCAACAAAGTTAAAAAAAAAAATAGAAATCCTATTCTTTCTTAATTCCAAAATGTGCCTAATCAAAGAAAAGAATGCTTTATATAGTCTTTACCACCTTAACCTAGACACATAACCCCCAAATTAAATTGGGTAGTAAATGAGAAATATCCATAACTTCCATATTAACATGGCTAGTCAACGGTGGAATATGGTAACCTATGTAGGTTACCATATAACCTTAACTCCATTGGGTAGTAAATAAGAAATACCCCTAACTTCCATATTAAAATGGCTAGTCAATGGTGGAATATGGTAACCTAGGTAGGTAATATAACCTTAACTACCGTATGAAAAACAAACAAATATTTAAATTATAATTAAATCATGCAATGAATTAAATGTGCTTATTAGTCATCTTTAGACTAGTTCCATAAATTTAAGTGCATTTAATGCATCTCTTTTTAAAGCACAACTTTGCACAACATATAAGGGAGGTCTCCAACGCCTTCTAGAATTTCCTTTGATGAGCTCGCCATAACTTGAATACAAGTATATAAGGTTTGTTGTAGCTTCTTGGCTCTCGTCCTTGTAATTGGACATTGAGGTATGGAAATTCCTTGGTCGTGATTCATATGATTCTCCCCCTCTTGAGAAGGATTCGTCCTCGAATCCCAACCATCACCTACATCAAAAGGACTCAAATCAACAAAATTAAAAGTTGCACTAACACCATACTTACCTGGTAAATCAATTTTATAAGCATTGTCGTTGATATGCTCAAGAACTTGAAAAGGTCCATCTCCTCGTGGTAAAAGCTTAGATTTTCTTTGGGTAGGAAATCTTTCTTTTCGGAAATGCACCCAAACCCAATCTCCTGGCTTGAAGATGACAATCTTACGTCCTTTATTAATTCGGGTGGCAACCTTGGAATTTTGCTTCTCAATTTGTTCTTTTACTTGCTTGTGCAGTTTATGAACAAACTCAACCTTGGCATTTGCATCAAAATTCACAAACTATTTGGACGGCATAGGTAACAAGTCAATGGGGTTAAAAGATTAAAGCCATAAACAATTTCAAAAGGTGTGCAATTAGCAGTGCTATGAACAACCCAATTTGAAACACCCGCTCATCGACAACACGACTTACAGGAGTTACCATCGACACCAATAACAAACTCCGACAACCCACCATAAATTTAGAAACATTTCCAAAATATTTCTATAAACATCTAGTAAAACATTTAGAACCAGTACTATTTAAAACATTAAACAACCAACATAACTTTTAAACAACTAAAAGTATAACTACACAAACAGACCCAAACATGGATTCTCAATGGTCCCTAGCCCGTTGGTCTCGTCCTCAGTTGGCCTGCATCGTCGGAAAGAAAAGTTATAATAATTTTGATAGTAATTAAAGTACCTAGTAAGTAGCTAACTTAGATTTCATGAGTTATAACTACTCTTTCCAAGTGTTTTTAAGTTTTATTCGCCTAGTTTCTCTTACCAGGGTCACCGGTTCATTAATGCGGTATCTCAGCTACTGACTCTCTCTCTCTATATGTTTATCTAGAATTTTCGGACTCGTATGTAAGACTCGCTCTCAGTCAAATACGGCCCGTCTACTAATTTCTCTGGTGGCCTGGCTCATATATCAACGGTTATGAGTACTCATTCTCTTTGACTTAGCACTCAGCGCGTTGGTCAGGAACTCCGCATGAATTAGTAGACTACAATATTCATATAAATAAGTCATGGCTCAACAACCAATAAACATATCCTAGAGTCAGAACCTTTCCATTAATATGCATAACATACTCACGTCTAATGCATGTTTTCATACATTTATAATGTTTGACACAGAACATTCTGGTAATCATTAATAACATGCTTACATCACAAGCAAGCCGTCACAATATACAATAGACATTATATATCATCAAAGCTCATATTAACATATTAAGCTCTTAATCATATAAACAACATACTCACAAGTTGTAAAACAAGTTAAGAACTAGTTTAAAGAACGATACGCTACTTACTTGGTTTCGAATCCGTTTTTCCCTTGGATGTACATTTAATAGGGTATTTTAACTCAATTCCTTCCATTAGACCTATATTTCACAATTTTCAAGATAAGTATAGTCCAATCTTGATAGGACATGTCAAAATGAGTCAAACGGGACAAACCGGGAGCCAAAACAATGACTCACGCGCCCCCACTCTCTCTATCAGCAGAATTCACACGCCCTTTCTTCTTCCTTGTGATTTCCTGCAATTTTCCCACTTTTACATTAATTCCTGTTAAGTCCTGAGGCCATACTCCAACCCTACAACACGTATTTCGTCCCGACTTCTTTTACAACTTTAGAGATCTCCTTATTACGATTCTAAGAAGTCCTATTTCATTACCTATTACTCAACATCCACCAAGATATCAAGTTTTAAAGGTTCGGTTATATGGATTTTGTGTTACATACACCAAGATATCAAGTTTTAAAGGTTCGATAATATGGATTTTACGTTACCTTCGTATAAACGTTCGATTCAGCTCAAAATTACCCTTTGTCCTTAAAAGAAATTCTCGGCAACAACCTCCCTCTTCTGATTCCTGAGCAGTAACTGAGTGTAATCAAGCTAAACCACGCCAAATCTGAAATCCCCAATATGTCTACTCTGTTTTTGGTGTTCCCCTTCTCCCCTATTCTTCGTTTTTAAATCCAAACCAAACTCCCCATCTTGCTTCCACCACTAACTCACAAATCATCCAACACTCCTACGCCTCCGGCCCACGCTCCATTCCCCTTTTTCCTCCATTAGAGCGATTCAATTTTTTTTTTTTTTCTTATTTATAGATTTCTTATTATTATTATTATTATTATTATTATTATTATTATTATTATTATTAAATATCAACATAGTATACATATTATTATTATTATTTTTAGATTATGGTGTGCCATTAAACCACCTCCCTGAGCTTCCCTCAAAAGTAGCTCACGTATGGAACAAGATGATATGTAAAGTTTGCCTTTTCGAAACAAAAATCTATCTAACAAGTAATTATCCACCATGAGTCCTTTTTCACAAGATTCAACAAAAGGAGCAAAGAACATGTCGTGTTGATACAAATCCTTTATGTGTTCAAAACCCTACAACTTAGCATTCAAAGTAGTGAGGAGGACATACCTTCGTGATAAAGCATATGCAACAATGTTCTCCTTACCTTGTTTATATTTTATGACATAAGGGAATGTTTCAATAAATTCTAACCACTTAGCATGTCGTCTGTTGAGTTTATTTTGTGCTCTCAAATGCTTTAAACTTTCATGATCCGTATGAATAACGAACTCGTTAGGCCAAAGATAATGTTGCCAGCTTTGTAATGCACGAACCAAAACATAAAGCTCTTTGTCATAAGTTGGATACCTCAAAGATGCACCAGTCAACTTCTCACTAAAGAACATTAAAGGTCTTTGATTTTGCATTAATACAGCACCTATCCCTACTCCACTAGCATCACATTCAATTTCAAAAGTAGACTCAAAATTAGGTAATGCAAGCAAAGGAGCAGAACTCAATTTTTCTTTCAAAGTATTAAAAGCAAGTTCTTGATCTTTTTCCCATATAAAGGATACATTTTTCTT
>NC_036657.1:4412926-4452391 GCF_002806865.2 Cucurbita pepo subsp. pepo | reverse complement strand
ATTCCAAACGCCTATCAGAAATTTCACATTCATGCCAACAGAATTATATAACCATAACTACAATCAAAGTATAACCAAACACATTATCGAAGTACCACTCCCATGAACTAAATTTATCCATCCTAATATGGTACTAAATTGTTTGCCCACAAATCCAAACCGACGCCTACAAGCATTACTTAGAAACTTGCTCCAGATGGTTACTTACCGGATCGTAGACTCCCAAAACTTTATCGAGTCTTCAAGTATCCACTTGACTAAGCTAGTTGGAATTTACCTATAAATAAGGCATTATGGAATGTGTGAGTCAAGTATCTAAGTCTGAATAAAGACGAATCAAATGGTGTGAATTGAAAAAATTCGAGTTTTGATTCTATACAGGTGGGTCGGGTCAGGCCGTGCCTCACAATTTTCGCCCTCTTCTTCCCACCTTCTTCTTGATCTTTCTTTCCTCTCAGCACCCCATGTCTCCTTCTTCACGAAGACTCATCAACTTCCCTCGTCCATACCTAGGTACACCGACCCAGTGTAACGTATTAGGGTTTTGGAAAGGAACAACGAAAAATCGCACAACTAGGGCTTACCGTCGGAGTTCTCCCTTTCTCAATCGTTCGGCCCCACCGTAGCTGACAAGCGCTTCAAGCTTTGTCGTTCGTCTCCTCCGCCCCACCTTCATTCCTCTTGTTTGCTTCTCCTGTCATCCTCTCCTCTGTTTTCTCCTTCTTTCTTTCTTTTTTCTTTTTAGTTTCCTTTTTTTTTTCTTTTTCTTTTTCTTTTCTTTTTTTTTTTCTTCTTCCTCTAGGTTGAGTGCTACTCTCTTACTTTTCAATCAAGCTCTTTTTTTCACTTTCTTTTTCAATCTCTACTTTTACATCAGCCTCTCGCCTTTTCTTTTCAAGTTTGGAATGATCAATAAATACATCTTTTGGAGACAATGGAACAAGAGCAGTTTTTCTACCATTGTGAGTAAAAGAGTATCGATTTGCATACCATCATACATTACTCGACGATCAAATTGCCAAGGCCCCCCAATAGTAAATCTCCAACATGCATGCATACAACATCACATAAAATATCATCAACATATTTTCCAATAGTAAAAGAAACCATAGCTTGTTGAGTTACCCGTACTTCCCCACAATCATTCAACCATTGAAGCTCGAAGGGTCTTGGATGTGNAGAAACCATAGCTTGTTGAGTTACCCGTACTTCCCCACAATCATTCAACCACCCTATTTCGAACATTAGACTTTTCTATTTTTTCTTTCCCTCTTCTAGAACTCTCANCTATTTCGAACATTAGACTTTTCTACTTTTTCTTTCCCTGTTCTAGAACTCTCCCCTTTCTCAAATTTAGCTTGAGGCTTCTCATTAATCTCTGGATTTCTATGCTTATAATCAATGTTCTTACTATCCTTTTTCCATGTAGAAAAAGAATTGGAAAAAGTTTTAGAAGAATACTGTTGAGACCTTTGTTGGATTTGCCTCTCGATCTTAATTGCAATGTGGAACAACCCCTCGATATCAGAGTAAGGTTGTAAATCAGTCTTGTCTGCATTCTCTATGTTTATCCCATTAAGAAACCGTGCCATGAGATCCTCCATGTCCTCATCGAGATCAAGTCGATCCATCAATGTATCCATCTCCTTGTAATAATCTTCCACAGATTTGCGTCCTTGTTTCAATGCTTGAAGCTTTTGTGCCATGTACAGTTGAAAATATTGTGGAACAAAACACTTCCTCATGGACTCTTTGAACTCATACCATGAACCAATTCGTGCTTCAAGGCTTCTTCTCCTACTTACATCAATTTATCCCACCAAATTTGAGCATATTGTTAGAATTGAGCATTGCATAATANCCGACTCCACCGTTTTCTCCCATTGAAGGTACTCCTCTGGATCGGTTTTGCCATAAAACTTGGGAAGTTTTAATTTGATGCTCCCCACGTTACGATCAATTCTATCATCATAAGGAACGCGTTGTTGTAAATTATGATACCTTCTTCCATGGTCTCTCCCTCGCATCAAGCCACGACCAACCGCATGTGGACTATCCTCGTGTTGATCAGAATTGTCGCCCTTATATTGATTGGTTGAGGGTGCAGGTAGTGGAACCCTCCGTCGAGCTTGATTTTGAATCTCCAATCTTCCTATTCGATCTGTCAACTCTTCTATTCCTCGAATTAGTCTTTTCATGGTTCGTTGTTGTGTTTCTCTCAATCGTGCATAAGTAATGTTAGGATTGTCGTTTGGATTTTCCATGCTACAAAAGAGAGTTAAAAGAAAGAAAAAAAAAAAGGACCTCACAAGCGCTCCCTCACGTGTGTTCTCTCGTAAATGCAGTTCACTCGTGTTTAGCACTCCCTTACAAACTCACCCTCACAATTGAGCACACGCGAATCACACTCCAAAAAAAAAAAAATTGGGATGTGAGACAAGCTATATTACAGAGCTAAGTGCAATTCAAAGTGAATAGACAGCACACTCAACACATAAACAAGAGTACTAAAGGAGCCATTTGAATAACGACAAAGAAACGAATTAAAGAAAGAAAATGAATAAAGACTAATTTAGACGTAGTAACATATGAGAGTTACATATAATAATCCAAAGGAAAAAAAAGAAGACATTTAACATCAATAAGATTTTTTTTTCTTTTTTTTCTTGGGCAACTAATGGGCAAAATCTAATCAATTTACCACAAGAAAATTGATTTAGAAGATCTTNTTTTTTTTTTTTTTTTTTTTTTTTTTTTTTTTTTTTTTTTTTTTTTTTTTTTTTTTTTTTTTTTTTTTTGCTATATATTTTTAAGACAGGATGTGAACATGCTACACAAACTAAAAATATATATAGATGAGAATCAAAAGAGATAAACGCAAGCAAACATATATCCGTTCTTAAGCCTAAAGAACTGATACCAAATGATATGGAATCAATCCAAGGGAAAGTATGGAACGAATTACCTTAATGATCAAGATCAAGAGTAAAGAAACTCGTTTCTAAACTCGTGATTCAAATCACTCCACAAGAGATTTGATCAATACCACTTGAATGACTCATGCAAGTTCTAAACACAAGAATTTACAAAGAAAATTTTAGCTCTCAACAATTCACAAAAAATAGAAATTCTATTCTTTTTAATTCCAAAATGTGATACTCTCATAAAAGAAAAGAAGGCTTTATATAGCCTTTACAACCTTAAGCTACACACGACTCCCAAATTAAATTGGATAGTAAATGAGAAATACCCATAACCTTCGTATTAAAATGGCTAGGGTGGAATAGGGTAAACTAAGGGGTTACAATATAATCTTAACTTCTATATTAAAAACCAGCTTAAATATCACAAACAAATATTTAAATTATAATTAAATAATGGTGGAATATGGTAAACTACGTTGTTACAATATAATCTTAACTTCTATATTAAAAATTAGCTTAAATATCACAAACAAATATTTAAATTATAATTAAATAGTGCAATGAATGAAATATGTTTATTAGTCATCCTTAGACTAGTTTCATAAATTCAGTTGGAGTTCATTAAATGCCACTTAAAGTGCATTTAATGCATCTCTTTCTTGAAGCTCAACTTTGCACAACATATACGTAAGGTCTCCAACGTCTTCTAGAATTTCCTTTGATGAGCTCACCATAGCTTGAATATAAGTGTACAAGGTTTGTTGTTGCTTCTTGACGCTTGTCCTTGTAATTGGACCTTGAGGTATGGAAATTCCTTGGTCGTGGTTCATATCACACACCGCCCCCTCAAGCTGCACCACCGGCTGGATTGGACCTCGCCACATGAATGGTTTTGGAGTCGTTCTAGATGACGATGCAAACAATGTTGGCAACAAAACAGGCCACATTGTTAGCTATGCAACAAGTCGCAGCAATGGCCACGTAACCAGCCAATGCAACGGCCACACAACCAGCTAATGTGACGGCTACACAACCAGCCAAAAATTTGCAACCGGGCAGGGGGCGAATTGGTTAAAAGACTTCAGACGGTATGACCCCCGTCCGTTCGTCGGTGTAAAGGAAGATACCACAGCAGCTCAGATGTGGATCGCAACCATGGAAACGACCTTTGAATCAATGAGGTGCCCTAATGACTACAAAGTAGCGTGCGTGACATATGTACTGCAAAAGAACGCAAAAGTGTGGTGGACATATAACAAACAAAAAAAACAGACAGAGAAATTAACCACTTGACCCAAGGCGTACACACTGTGGATCAGTCTGATCATGAATTCATGAGATTAAAGAGGTTCGCACACACTGAAGAAAAACAGACAGAGAAATTTGTGTTGGGGTTAAACCCGAAGACCTGCCGTATGTTGGAGATATTTAGCCCAAAAACTTAGGAAGAGGCCCTGAGGACGGCCAAGGCCCTAAAGGAACTTCCAGAGGAGAAAATCTCGGAGCCAACGGCATCCGTAGGAAAGAAACGTCCCGTTGAGGCCGAACCCACGAAATTCCAACCGCCACTCCAAAGACCTCGACATCAAGACGGACGACCTGCTCCGCCCCCAGTACCTCGATACCTAGTACCGAAAAATCTCTGTGTCGTGAATGTGGGAAACAACATTGGGGCAGATATATGGCAGGCTCGAGGGTATGTTATAGGTCCAGTCGTGTAGGTCACACGACCCAATTTTGTATTGGAACGGACGGGGGAAACCTAAGGGGACCCCCTAGAGGAGTGGTTATTCCGAGTACCCACCACGCAAACCCGCGCACAGACTAGGGCGTATGCAATGACCATTAAAGAGGCGGGAACGTCTGGCACCGTGGTGACAGGTACGCTTTCTATACTACGACACTTTTCATTGACGTTGTTTGATTCGGGTTCTACCCATTCGTTTGTTTCTTTGCCATTTGTTAGTCAAGTAGGGTCCGTAGTAGAACCCTTGAAGCATGTATTGTCGGTTGGTACCCTAGCAGGAGTAGACCATGTTACTGAAAATAAAGTAAAAGAAGGACAAGTGGTAATAGCTGGTAAAAGATTACGACATAGATATCCAGTACCACCCTGGAAAAGCTAACGTAGTTACTGACGCACTAAGTCGAAAAACAGTACACTCGTCGGCCCTCATCACAAGGGAGCCACGAGTGCGAGCTAATTTCGAACGAGCTGACATAGCTGTAGTAACCAAGGAGGTTATAGCCCAAATAGCCCAACTAACAGTGCGTCCCATGCTCAGACAGGGGATCATAGACTCACAACGTGAGGACCCTAGCCTAAACAAAATCCTAAACCAGTTGACAGTAGACCCAGTGGACGGTTTTTCTAAGTCAACATATGATGGACTACTATGACAAGGATGTTTATGTGTCCCAGTTGTGAGCAAAATAAAGAACGAAATCCTAACTGAAGTAGACAACTCACCCTTCTTGATACATCCAGGTGGTACAAAGATGTATCAAGACTTGAAACAACACTTCGTGGCGGAGTATGAAAAACGATATCGTGGAATACGTGAGTAAATGTTCTGGTGTGTCAACAAGTAAAAGCCCGTAGGCAGAAAACCACTGGACTACTACAACCTCTAAGTATACCGAAATGGAAATGGAAAAATATTGCTATGAATTTCATAGTAGGCTTACCCAAGACACTAAAGGGTTACATGGTAATTTGGGTAATTGTCGATCGACTGACAAAGTTGGCACACTTCCTAGTGGGTAAGGCAACATATACAGTAGACAACTGGGCTCAAATGTATGTGAAAGAAATTGTGAGGTTGCATGTAGTCCCGGCATCAATAGTGATGGATCGGGACCCACGTTTTACATCGGCCATTTGGCGTGAATTTCAAAAAGTGTTGGGTACCCGCCTCAACTTTAGCACTGCCTTCCACCCACAAACTGATGGACAAACGGAACGATTAAACCAAATCCTAGAAAACATGCTTCGGGCATGTGTTATGGATTTCACGGGGAGTTGGGACACTAAACTACACTTGATGAAATTCCCATACAACAACAGTTTCCAAGCAACAATCGGGATGGCACCGTTTGAAGCGTCATATGGAAAATGGTGTAGGTCTTCATTGTGCTGGGATGAAGTAGGAGAACGAGAACTTGTAGGACCCGAGTTGGTCTACATCACCAACGAGGTAGTACAGAAAATTAGAGCCAGGATGCACACCGCACAAAGTAGGCAAAAGAGCTACTTCGACGTTAAGTGTAGGAACTTAGAGTTCGAAGAGGGGGACCCAGTGTTCCTAAAAGTAGCTCCTATGAAAGGCATTCTAAGATTTGGACGTAAGGGAAAGCTAAGCCTCCGCTTTATCGGACCTTTCAAAATCCTAGAAAGAATAGGTTTAGTAGCATAAACTAGCCTACCATCTTCACTCTCGAGCGTACATGATGTGTTCTATGTGTCCATGTTGAGGAAATATATTACAGACCCTACGCACGTGATAGACTACCGATCCCTCAAGATCGGGGAAAGCTTAAGTTATCAGGAGAACGCGATTAAAATCCTAGCTCGGAAAGTGAAAGCCTTATGCAATAGAAACATAGGTTTCGTCAAAGTATTGTGGCGAAATCACCAAACTGAGGAAGTGACATGGGAACGAGAAAAGGAAATAGAAGAAAAATACCCCGAATTGATCCAGGAGATTGAGACTTTTGAGGACGAAAGTTCTTTGTAGGGGTAGATAATGTAACGGATCAGATAAGAAAAAAAAAATCCACGGTCGTTGCCGAGACAAAAAACTCCGGCGAACGTCGGAGTTTTCGTTCTCACACGACCCACGAGCGTCGCCAAACTTCGGGGGTCACCACAACAACAGACCCCGATCCTCAGCCAAACCATCTACAAGGAAGAAAACGAAAAAACGTGAGAGTTTGAGGAAGAAATCGACAACGGTCCAGCGAAGCCAAACCATACGAAATCAACTTTGAAACCTCTAATCTACACTGTTGACTTCTGGCAATTGGGAGGAAAACGTCAACGAAAAAAACAGGCCAAAGGAAAATTGTTCGAAGAAAAATTAACGGAAAGTAAAAGGAGAGAGAGATTTGCTGAAGACTGGATGATCTCATTTGTCATTCAGTTGGGATATTTAAATAACAAATTATCCTAAAATAGGAAAAGTAAATGGCAACTTAACTAACGCTCTCCCACTAGACCCACTGTACGTGTACTTCCCACTTACTTCAATTGTGTGGGTTTAACGTAAGAATAGTTACCTAACAAAAAAATGGTTCACTAAAAATTAGGGATTACATTCACTCGGTAGGGATTTATCTAACAATCTCCTCATAAAGCCCTATCGTATATCTACCTTCTTTTATTTGAACTCCGATTCGAGCTATGGCTCGGTGTCCCTAGCGTCATGTCCTCCAGACTCCACGCTAGAGCTGGTAAAAGATTACGACATAGATATCCAATACCACCCTGGAAAAGCTAACGTAGTTACTCACGCACTAAGTCGAAAAACAGTACACTCGTCGGCCCTCATCACAAGGGAGCCACAAGTGCGAGCTAATTTCGAACGAGCTGACATAGCGATAGTAACCAAGGAGGTTATAGCCCAAATAGCCCGACTAACAGTGCGTCTCATGCTCTGACAGAGGATCGTAGATTCACAACGTAAGGACCCTAGCCTAAACAAAATCCTAAACCAGTTGACAGTAGGCCCAGTGGACGGTTTTTCTAAGTCAACATATGATGGACTACTATGACAATGATGTTTATGTGTCCCAGTTGTGAGCAAAATAAAGAACGAAATCCTAACTGAAGTAGACAACTCACCCTTCTTGATACATCCAGGTGGTACAAAGATGTATCAATCCTTGAAACAACACTTCGTGGCGGAGTATGAAAAACGATATCGTGGAATACGTGAGTAAATGTTCTGGTGTGCCAACAAGTAAAAACCCGTAGGCAGAAAACCACTGGACTACTACAACCTCTAAGTATACCGAAATGGAAATGGGAAAATATTGCTATGAATTTCATAGTAGGCTTACCCAAGACACTAAAGGGTTACATGGTAATTTGGGTAATTGTCGACCGACTGACAAAGTTGGCACACTTCCAAGTGGTAAGGCAACATATACAGTAGACAACTGGGCTCAACTGTATGTGAAAGAAATTGTGAGGTTGCATGTAGTCCCGGCATCAATAGTGTCGGATCGGGACCCACGTTTTATATCGGCTATTTGGCATGAATTTCAAAAAGTGTTGGGTACCCGCCTCGACTTTAGCACTGCCTTCCACCCACAAACTAATGGACAAACGGAACGATTAAACCAAATCCTAGAAGACATGCTTCGGGCATGTGTTATGGATTTCACGGGTTGTTGGGACACTAAACTAGATGAAATTCCCATACAACAACAGTTTCCAAGCAACAATCGGGATGGCACCGTTTGAAGCGTCATATGGAAAACGGTGTAGGTCTTCATTGTGCTGGGATGAAGTAGGAGAACGAGAACTTGTAGGACCCGAGTTGGTCTGCATCACCAACGAGGTAGTACAGAAAATTAGAGCAAGGATGCACACCGCACAAAGTAGGCAAAAAAGCTACTTCGACGTTAAGTGTAGGAACTTAGAGTTCGAAGAGGGGGACCCAGTGTTCCTAAAAGTAGCTCCTATGAAAGGCGTTCTAAGATTTGGACGTAAGGGAAAGCTAAGCCTCCGCTTTATCGGACCTTTCAAAATCCTAGAAAGAATAGGTTCAGTAGCATAAACTAGCCTACCACCTTCACTCTCGAGAGTACATGATGTGTTCCATGTGTCCATGTTGAGGAAATGTATTACAGACCCTACGCACGTGATAGACTACCGATCCCTCAAGATCGGGGAAAGCTTAAGTTATCAGGAGAACCCGATTAAAATCCTAGCTCGGAAAGTGAAAGCCTTATGCAATAGAAACATAGGTTTCGTCAAAGTATAGTGGCGAAATCACCAAACTGAGGAAGCGACGTGGGAACGAGAAGAGGAAATAGAAGAAAAATACCCCGAATTGATCCAGGAGATTGAGACTTTTGAGGACGAAAGTTCTTTGTAGGGGTAGATAATGTAACGGATCAGATAAGAAAAAAAAATCCACGGTCGTCGCCGAGACAAAAAACTCCGGCGAACGTCGGAGTTTTCGTTCTCACACGACCACGAGCATCGCCAAACTTTGGGGGTCACCACAACAACAGACCCCGATCCTCAGCCAAACCATCTACAAGGAAGAAAACGAAAAAACGTGAGAGTTTGAGGAAGAAATCGACGACGGTCCAGCGAAGCCAAACCATACGTAATCGACTTTGAAACCTCTAATCTACACTGTTGACTTCTGGAAATTGGGAGAAAAACGTCAACGAAAAAAACAGGCCGAAGGAAAATTTGTTCGAATAAAAAATAACGGAAAGTAAAAGGAGTGAGAGAGATTTGCTTAAGACTAGATGATCTCATTTGTCATTCAGTTGGGATATTTAAATAAGAAATTATCCTAAAATAGGAAAAGTAAATGGCAACTTAACTAACGCTCTCCCACTAGACCCACTGTATGTGTACTTCCCACTTACTTCAATTGTGTGAGTTTAACGTAAGAATAGTTACCTAACAAAAAATTGTTAACTAAAAGTTAGGGATTAATCAAAAGTTAGGGATCACATTCACTTGGTAGGGATTTATCTAACAATCTCCTCCTAAAGCCCTATCGTATATCTACCTTCTTTTGTTTGAACTCCAATTCGAGCTATGGCTCGGTGTCCCTAGCGTCATGTCCTCTAGACTCCACGTCTTGTTCGACCACCTCTTCTTCGAGCTAGCGCGCCGCCAGTCCAGGTGGTTCACCTCTTCCCAGTAGGTCTTCCATCCTCCGATACCTGGCCACCAGACCATCATTGTGATTGGCATCTAGCGTCGAATCCGCACTACGTGGTGTTATGAACTCCATTGGTTTTAGAGTTGCAGTTGGAGTTATGGTTGAGGTTGGCATAGGCGTGCTCGGTGCAGCTGCTGGTAGTAGTGACGATTCCCGATGTTGTGCTCCTCCTTCTCCCGGCTCGGTGATGAGGTACTCAACCGTAAATTGATTTGGGTTTTGATCCACCTTGATTACGCCGTTCCACTGCAAAAAGGTGGTCTCGTCAAAGATGACGTCGCGCGACAAATGAGCTCGCCTGTCTGCAGGATCATAGAACCTGTACACCTTGCTTCCGGGTTTGTAGCCGATGAAGACCACCTTCAGCCCCCTAGGATCGAGCTTGGAGAGGTGGGGACGCGCGTCCTTCATGTATGCGACGCAGCCGAACACTCGGAGATGACGTACCGCTGACTTCTTGTTGTACCAAGCCTCGTGTGGCGTCTTCCCATCGAGGCTTTACGTTGGCGACCGATTGAGGAGGTAGACAACCATCATTACTGCCTCTCCCTAAAACCTCTCGGGCATCCTGACCGTCATCAATAATGACCTTGCTGCCCCGAAGATGGTTTGATTTTGGCATTCCACCACCCCGGTTTGCTGGGGGGAGTAGGGCGCCGTTAGGTGCCACCGCTTCTCTCCAAAACCTCTCGGTCATCCCGACCGTCATCAATAATGACCTTGCTGCCCCGACGGTGGTTTGATTTCGGCATTCCACCACTCCGGTTTGCTGGGGGGAGTAGAGCGCCGTTAGGTGCCGCTGCATACCGAGCTCGTTGTAGTACTTACCAAAGCTCCCCGAGATGAATTCTCTACCTTGGTCCGTGCGCAGTGACACAATCACACTTTCGAAGGCAGCGGACTAGCGATTGTGCGGCACTCACTTTCCAGCGACAAGTGAGTTAAGCCAATTTGTTCTTGCGTCGCCTACGGCCAAGCGACGTACGGTCGAGCCTCTAGCCTCGGTTTTAAAAGAAGGTTTTAGAAAACGAGGAGAGAGGGAGATTTTTGAAAGAGAGATTTTAGAAAGAGACGTTATATAAGCAAGCAAGAGAAAGATAACAACGGCTTAGCATATATAACCTTGGGTAGGGAGAAGTTGACAACTAGTCATATCCCCCTATAGTACATTCTGAGCCATTTTATGTCTGGCAGACCTAGACATGATATTTTTGAGGCGTCATACGCCCTAGAATTACAAAAGAAAAAACACTTGAATGAAAAGACATGACAAGGGTTTGGCTTGTCATGGGCATGCGGCCATGGGCAACACGCCCTGGACGAGCATGACCATGACATCCTACCCCACCTAATTGGTTGACGTCCCTATCAACCGACTACTTTCAAACCTTGCGATGTGGGTGGCGGCAGAGTTCAGATCTTCGGCGCGTTCCCCGCTGATTTCCTCTATAGGGAGATTCATCCATTTGACAAGGAATTCACGAATCATCCGTATAGGTCTTCCTATCTTCCTAACCCTGTCGGCTAGGATCTCCTCTACTTCTTTTGTTTCTTTTTGCTTCAGATCGATGCTTGGTCTTGTGATTGCATTTCGTTGGTCGTCGTCTGGGTCAGGGTGGTAGGGCTTCAAGTTTCTCACATGAATTACTGGGTCGATTTTCATCCATGCGGGTAGTGCAACTCGGTAGGAAGTAGCCCCGATCTTTTTAAGGACTTCAACCGGGCCTTCATATTTTCGAACTAGTCTCTGGTTCTTTCGGCTGCGAAATCTGATCTGTTCTGGTCTCAGCTTGATGAGAACTTGATCTCCTGCTCGGAATTGAAGGGGGCGACACTTCTTGTCCGCCCACTTTTTCATATGCTTGGAAGCCTTCTATAAATATTCCCGGGCTATATCTGTCGTCTGCTTCCATTCTCTTGTGAAGTTGTGAGCTTGAGGGTTTTTTCCTGCATAAGGATGATCAATAATATGGGGTAAGGCCGATTGTCGTCCACTTACATTTTCGAAGGGACTCTTTCTCGTAGACGAGCTTGTTTGGCAATTGAAGCAAAATTGGGCGACATCTAACAGTTGTATCCAGTTTTTCTGGCGAGCATCAACGAAGTGACGTAAGTATTCTTCGAGCAAGCAGTTGAACCGTTCTGTCTGTCCATCGGTTTGAGGGTGATAACTCGAGGAGATATTTAAGGTTGTTCCCAAGAAGGCGAATAACTCAGTCCAGAATGTCCGAATGAATCTGCCATCCCTATCACTGATGATGCTCGATGGAATGCCCCATAACTTTACAACGTGTTTGAAAAATAGTTGGGTTGTGAGTTCCGCCGAGCATAATTTGGGAGTGGGGATGAATGTCGCATATTTTGAGAATCGGTCTACGATAACCAAGATGGCGTCATATTCTCTGACTTTTGGGAGGTGTGTTATGAAGTCCAGAGATACACTTTCCCAGGGTCTTGTTGGCACAGGTAGAGGTTCCAAGAGTCCTGAGACTTTGGCTTTCTCGACTTTGTCCTGTTGACAGATGAGGCACGTCTTGGTGTATTGCATGATGTCGTCTCGCATGTTTGGCCAGAAGTACCCCTTCTTTATTAGGGCGTATGTTCTTTGCCACCCAAGGTGTCCGGCCCATAAGGTATCATGACATTCCTAAATGAGTTTCTTCCTCAGTTCCCCCGCTCTTGGGACATACAATCTGTTTCCTTTGGTCATCAGGAGGTCTCCCTCAACCCAAAACTGTCGTGTTTTCCCAGCTTTAGCTAGTTCGACGACGGCTTTGGCCGATGGGTCTTTATGTAAATGTTCCTTGATGATGTCGCGCATCGATCCATCGATCTTACTTGAATGAATATGGGCTAACATGCACAGGGCCGCATGTTCGCCCTTCCGACTCAGTGCGTCGGCTGCTTGATTACTCTTTCCTGCTTTGTATTCAAACTTGAAATCGAATTCGGCCAACGACTCCTGACACTGGGCTTGTTTTGTCGTTAATTTTGGTTGATCAAAGAAGTGGCAAATGGCGCTGTTATCCGTCTTCACTAAGAACTGTGATCCCAAGAGATACTGTTTCAAGACTTGAAGGCAGTAGACTACAGCCCACATTTCTTTCTCGGAGACAGTGTATCTCCATTCGGCATCGTTGAGCTTTCGACTTTCGTAAGCGATGGGGTGGCCTTCCTGAATAAGGACCCCACCTAGAGCAAAGTCGGAAGCATCTGTTTCTATTTCAAATGGCTTTGTAACATCTACCAACCCGAGGACAGGACCCCTCGTCATGGTTGTTTTCAGATTTTCAAAGGCCATTTGACAATCATTCGACCACGACCAAGGGTGGTCTTTCTTCAACAGCTCTGTCAATGGGGCGGCTCGTCGTGAAAACCCTTCGACGAACCGCCTGTAGTAGTTGGCTAATCCTAAGAAGGACCGCACCTCGGATACGGAAGTAGGAACTTTCCATTCTTGGATAGCTTTTATCTTGTCGCTATCCATACTGATTTGTCCACATCTGACGACATGTCCAAGGAAGTGGATGCATGTTTGTGCGAATGCACATTTCTCCTTCTTCACATACAGCTGGTTCTGCCGGAGCTTGTCAAACACTAACTTCAAGTGCACTTTGTGTTCCTCGAGGGTTGTGCTGTAAACAACAATGTCGTCGAGGTATACTATGACGAACTGATCCAAGTATTTGTAGAAAACTTGGTTCATCAACGTGTAGAAAGTAGATGGGGCGTTTGTCAAGCCAAATGGCATTACTAGGAATTCGAAGGCCCCATATCTTGTTACGCACATCGTCTTGGGTTCGTCCCCTTCGGTAATACTACTTGGTAATACCCTGATCGTAAGTCCAACTTCATGAAGTACTTGGCCCCGTGAAGTTGGTCGAACAAGTCAGATATTATCGGCAGCGAATATTTGTTGCGTACCGTCACCTAGTTTAAGGCTCTATAGTCTATGCACAGACGCAACGTCTCATCCTTCTTCTTCTGGAACAGTACGGGGGCTCCGTAAGGTGCCTTTGCCGGGCGAATGAATCTCGCCTTCAGCAACTCATCTAGTTGTTTCCTCAATTCGGCTAGCTCGGGCGGAGCCATCCGATATGCGTTCTTCGCCGGCGGTTTAACCCCTGGGAGGAGTTCGATTTCATGGTCAATGCCTCGACGAGGTGGTAGTGTTTGGGGTAGGCTCTCTGGCATTATGTCAACATAGCTGTTTATTACTTCCTTGATTTCCTCTAGGACAGTTTCTTCGGTGGTCGCTTCTTCCATCAGTGGTATGGCCATGAATGTAGGTTCCTCTCGTGCGAGTCCCCTTTTCAGTTGTATGGCCGAGATCATTCGAAGATTACCTGGTTGCTTGATGCTTGCACGTATTACTGTGGGGTTGCGATCGGTGATTACCAAGCATTTCGCCAGTGGCATTGGGATGACTTTGTGTTCTAGGAGGAACTCCATCCCAAGTACCACGTTGAAGTCGTCCATGCGAACCATGACAAGGTCTAGCTCTCCTTTCCAATCCCCTATTTTGAAGGGGACTCCTTTGGAAACTCCCACAATAGGCAAGGCCTCGGAGTTGACAGCTTTCATTTTCCCCGGGTCCTTTCCTATGGTAGTCCCAATCTTCGGGCTTCCTGATCGGCAATGAAGTTGTGGGTCGCTCCTGAGTCTATCAGAGTGCTCTTGCTCGGTCGAGAATTTATTGTCGCATCTATGAACATGAGCCCTTTCTCTATTATCTCCTTCGGTTCGACTTTCCGTTGGAGGGCTGACAAGAATTTAAGTGCGCCCATTCGGGGGTTGTTGTGATCTTCCTTCTTGTCTAGCATAGTCTCGACCCTTGCGTCATTGCTCTCTTGAATGGACACTTGGAGCGCAGTGAGAGAGGCCCGATGAGGACAGTAGGATACTTTGTGGGGACCTTTACACAGCATGCATTGTAAAGGTGTCGTCGGGTGGTTCCTTTGATGGTAAGGCCCTCGAAATGTCCCCGCTTGATTGTTCTGAGGAGGTCTATCCGTCCATCCGCTTAGTCTATCGTTACCTCCGTTCGGTCTGTTGGGGCTTCCATTTCGATGACCTGGTGGCTTGTATGTTTTTCCCCCAGTGTTTGGGGCCGGTGTCATTCTTCTTTGGGATCCCGCTTCGTTCCCATAGTCTAGGAGTCTCTCGGCGCAGGCCATTGCGGCAGCTAGGGTTTGGACCTTGTTCTCATGTAACTTTGTTTTGGCCCACGGCTGTAAACTATTTATAAAGAAGAACACCTTGTCCTTCTCTACTGTACCCCTGATATCCAGCATCAGGGTTGAGAACTGTCTGACATAATCTCGTATGTTTCCAATATGTTTCAGGGCTACTATTTTCTCCATTGCTATATGTCCTGCGTTTTCGGGGAGGAATTGTTCCCTCAACTCTTTCTTGAGGTCCTCCCATGAGTCGATGGTGCACAATCCATCCTCAATGTCTTGCACCTTCGTACGCCACCACAGTTTGGCGTCGTCTATGAGATACACCGAGGCTACAGTCACCTTCTTGTCGTCAGTACAAGCCGTTGTGGCTTTGAAGTACTGTTCGACATCAAAGATGAAGTTTTCCAACTCCTTGGCGTCCCGATTCCCTTTGAAGGCTCTAGGGTCTGGGAACCTTAGTTTGTTGGATCCTGCATTAGTTTGCCCAGTCGTGACACCTTCCACGGCTTTCATGGTCACTTCAATTCGAGTGCTCATGGAGGCCATCCTTTCTTGGATGTCGTCGATTGTTGTTCTGAATTCATCAGCTAATCCATTGAACAAACTCATCATTGTATTTTGTAGCACGTTGAACTCTTCGCCACGTCCCTCTTTGTGCACGACAGAGCTATCCAGACCACCAGACGGTTTTGGGCTGCTCGTAGGAGCAACTCTTTCTTCGAGCGAGGTCACTCGAAACATCAATTCTGCGATTGGAACCCATCTAGGCGGTTGCCCATTGCGTCGATTTCTACGACTTTCCCACTCAATTCGGTCACCCGTGCTTCCAGGAAGCGGAGGGTGTCAGGGACTTTCTTGAGGAACAACATTTCCTTCTCTATTAGCGTAAGCCGATCGGCTTGTGCTTTGGGTGTCGACTTTGTCGCCGACATGATTTCGGTCTTTACGATGTTACGGAGCTAACAAAGCTCTGATACCACTTGACACAATCACACTTTCGAAGGCACCGGACTAGCGATTTTCCAATATGTTTCAGGGCTACTATTTTCTCCATTGATATATGTCCTGCGTTTTCGGGGAGGAATTGTTCCCTCAACTCTTTCTTGAGGTCCTCCCATGAGTCGATGGTGCACAATCCATCCTCCATGTCTTGCACCTTCGTACGCCACCACAGTTTGGCGTCGTCTATGAGATACACCGAGGCTACAGTCACCTTCTTGTCGTCAGTACAAGTCGTTGTGGCTTTGAAGTACTGTTCGACATCAAAGATGAAGTTTTCCAACTCCTTGGCGTCCCGATTCCCTTTGAAGGCTCTAGGGTCTGGGAACCTTAGTTTGTTGGATCCTGCATTAGTTTGCCCAGCCGTGACACCTTCCACGGCTTTCATGGTCACTTCAATTCGAGTGCTCATGGTAGCCATCCTTTCTTGGATGTCGTTGATTGTTGTTCTGAATTCATCAGCTAATCCATTGAACAAACTCATCATTGTATTTTGTAGCACGTCGAACTCTTCGCCACGTCCCTCTTTGTGCACGACAGAGCTATCCAGACTACCAGACGGTTTTGGGCTGCTCGTAGGAGCAACTCTTTCTTCGAGCGAGGTCACTCGAAACATCAGTTCTGCGATTGGCAACCCGTCTAGGCGGTTGCCCATTGCGTCGATTTCTACGACTTTCCCACTCAATTCGGTCACCCGTGCTTCCAGGAAGCGGAGGGTGTCAGGGACTTTCTTGAGGAACAACATTTCCTCCTCTATTAGCGTAAGCCGATCGGCTTGTGCTTTGGGTGTCGACTTTGTCGCCGACATGATTTCGGTCTTTACGATGTTACGGAGCTAACAAAGCTCTGATACCACTTGACACAATCACACTTTCGAAGGCACCGGACTAGCGATTGTGCGGCACTCACTTTCCAACGACAAGTGAGCTAAGCCAATTTGTTCTTGCGTCGCCTACGGCCAAGCGACGTATGATCGAGCCTCTAGCCTCGGTTTTAAAAGAAGGTTTTAGAAAACGAGGAGAGAGAGAGATTTTAGAAAGAGAGAAAGAGACGTTATATAATAAGCAAGCAAGAGAAAGATAACAACGACTTAGTACATATATAACCTTGGGTAGGGAGAAGTTGACAACTAGTCATATCCACATGTCTGGCAGGCCTAGACATGATATTCTTGTCATGGGCAACACGCCCTGGACGAGCATGACCGTGACACGCAGCACCCGCATTCGGCCTCCGCTGCGCTTGCAGTAGGATCAGCCACATGAAGCGGCTTTAGTCTTGTCGCCTACGCCTACGGTCACCATCTCCTCCTTGTGTAATTTTTGTAGAGCAGGAAAGTAGGAAAGTTTAAGTGCTCGTACCTTGCGAGTCTCGCATATTCTCTGATTCCCTCCTCTTCTTTCCAGTCTCGCATATTCAATCCTCACCCAATCTCATGACATGAGAAGCAAGCTCAGAGGTCCCAACTCACCAGGCTGCTGGCATTCCTAAATGCTCCGCCACGAAGCAATCTCTCCTTCCTTCATACGACAGATTCGTAAGTGGCTAAATGAGTCGAAGGAAGAAAGAGTAAGTTGGGCAACTTTGAGAAAAAGAAGACGAAGAAGACATCTCTCCTTCCTTCATACGACAGATTCGTAAGTGGCTAAATGAGTCGAAGGAAGAAAGAGTAAGTTGGGCAACTTTGAGAAAAAGAAGACGAAGAAGACATCTCTCCTTCCTTCATACGACAGATTCGTAAGTGGCTAAATGAGTCGAAGGAAGAAAGAGTAAGTTGGGCAACTTTGAGAAAAAGAAGACGAAGAAGACATCTCTCCTTCCTTCATACGACAGATTCGTAAGTGGCTAAATGAGTCGAAGGAAGAAAGAGTAAGTTGGGCAACTTTGAGAAAAAGAAGACGAAGAAGAGAAAAAAAAGCCGACGCAAGATCATCAAATTCGTTCAAGAAAAGCCAAACGTGTCGTAATTTTTACCGACAATCTAAACTCTGAAGATCAAATCACAAATCAAGATATTGATATCACAAATATACCGGGTATACTGAATGGGGGTAGTCGTCGTACCCTTAATTTTGCTCAACGACAACTAGACGCTCGTCATCACGGCGACGACCTCTTTATGCTGGGACACCTGTGATGGAGATGCCAGCACACGATGTGGTGGAGTGAGTGAGCCTGCTCGGGATTCATTTTCTTCTACTTGAACCTGAGACCTATATGTTGTTGGGTCAATGCTCTAACCACTTGAGCTATTCAACTTGACTGTTGATAATGTTCGCTCCTTCGCAATGATATACCACCGATGGCTTAAACCTAAGATACCACCTGTTGACTTCTAGCATGGCCGAATGAAAATTTGTTCGAACAAAAAATAAGGGAAAGTAAAAGGAGAGAGAGAGATTAGCTGAAGACTCAATGATCTCCTTTGTCACTAGTTGGGATAAATAACTTCCCACTTACTCCTTTTAACTTAAAAATAGTTACCTAACAAAAAAAAATAGTTAACCAAAAGGTAGGGATTAACCAAAAGTTAGGGATCACATTATCGGTAGGTATTTATCTAACATACACCACGAAAAAAATCTCAGAGACATTTACACACCAAGGATAGATTTCGATGTTGCTTACATGTCGTACACCGTCAGGGAAGGAAGACAAAACATCAAGTTTTCAAAATCTCTCAGTTCTGGGAAGACCTTTTCGTGCCAAAATAACACCATAAATGAGATTAGGGGGAAGAGGGGACTCAGGAACGAAAGGAGAAGGAGGAAAACGGACATCGGAAACGGCTTTATCGAGGAGAGAGAGAGATTGCCAAAAAATTTCAAATAATCGAGCGAAGAAGACGAAGTCCGACCCGAGGTCCAGACCCCACGACCCGAACTGAGTCCAACCCACTCCAATCCAAACCTCGGCCGACGACACCCCCACGGCTCAGACGTCTCAGCCCAAACCAGAAAGCCCAATTACGGTCTAACCCATCATCCGCGACCTGAGACCAAAAACCCATCCGACCCTAGACCCGCAAGCCCAATCCAATACCTGACTGACGGCCCAACCCACGTGTAACCATTTCCTTTAAGCCCAGGCCCGGTCCACCACTCGCAGTCAGCCCAGACTCGCGACTGCAACCCGAAAACCCACGCCTAGGCCTGACTTCGGCTACAACACGCGGCCGCTTCTGGTAGCGGCACGTGGCAGCATCTGGCGCAAAACTCCCCTCCACTCCGGCGGCTTAGTTGGCTCTGGCGGCTGCTAATCAGCTCCGGCGGCTTATTCGGCTTGGGAATCCTATTTCTGACCAGCTCGGCACCATTATGACCCTCTCGAATTTTATTTCGATTCAGTTTAAGGTAAAATAGATCATTTTAAGGCTGTATTTCACATCGGCACCGTTCTAACCCTCTCAAATTTGATTTCGATTCTGTTTAAGTAAAATAGATCATTTTAAGGCTATATTTCACAAATTCAAGTTGAAAATTAATTATGTTTGTGAAATACTAATGAAGGTGTTGAATGATTCAATAGGAACAACCACCAACAAAAGCTAGGACGTATACGAGGAGCTAGGAGCTTACGTTTAAATTTTAGGGAGTACTTCGGCTAAGGCCTACTAAGTAAGTGGCTCACTTGTCGTAACTTACGCGTTGTATGTTGTATGTTGGCACGTGACCGTGGATTCGCACGTGTCATTAAATTGTATGCTAGATTGTTATGCTTAAATACGTAAACTTGTGAAATGTGAATGTACGTTCTTTGGTATGATGTGATGTGTTGTGCTTATGACGTTTGAGATATTTCTGGATGATTCTGGTATGAACGGTACTATAATTTTCAATGTAAACAACATGAAATGCATGACATGTAATATTGGTGGAGACTGTTCCAATAAAGACGCTGCCATACAAATTTGGGAAACTATGAACGTCGTTAGCTAGAAATTGGTCTTTTGTTGAGACGGTTGAGGATTGTTGGGAGGGAGTTTCACATCGGCTGGGCCTTCTAAGAAAGCACAAAGCAAAGACATGACAACTTATACTTAAAGTGGGCAATATCATACCATCATGGAAGTACATGGTTCCTAGCATGGTATCAGAGTCATGCCCTTAACTTAGCCGTGTCAATAAAATCCTCAAATCTCAAACAAAGAAAGTGCGAGTCTCAAAGATGTAGTCAAAATATACTACTAACCAAATTACGAAAATAAGATAAAATCTACTAACAAAATCCACAAAATAAGATAAAATATGCTATGAACCAATTCCTAAAAAGTATCACCAAATTATGAACCTAAGATAAAATATAGAATTCTTAAAAAAGAAAAAATAAATTGATTCTATATAAAATACATTTCCTAACTAAATTTATATCATATGAACGTTATACTTGCTTTCATTAAATTTCCCAAAAACTTGGAATCAAATCACAGAGTTATGTTAAACGAATGAAGATCATATAACTGAAACATATCCAAGGTTTTGTCACTGCCCGGTGATCAGTTTCTATACAAGATTCAGACCGTTGATTTTGAAGGAGTTAAAATAAACTTGGTATAAAAACAAAATTGAAATTAATTTTAAAATTAACATTAATACCCTTAAATAGATAGAAAAAAAATTGAAAAAAAAATTAAAAGCTTGTAGATGATCTATGGGGTGTAGATGTGATTTAATAACCATAAACTTTTTGTTAAAAAATACTTAAAAACATTGAGATGATCAATAAAGTATAGATAGATGGTTTTCGCCTATATATTGACCGTAAGAACACTTTTTAATTTTTTTTATAAAGTTTGAAGGTGTTAATGCTATTTTAAAGTTTCACCGGTATTTTATTTTTATTTTTTTTAATAATGGAAGGATATTAATTAAATTTTTTTAAGTTTAAAGGTTATTTTTATAAAATAATTAAGGTTTTATGAGAATTTTAATCTTAAAAAAAAAAAAAAAAAATTCAAAACCCATTGATCGTAATTTTTGGTTTTTAGTAAATATATTTGTCTTCTCAGCATTTAACTTATTTGTCTAATTAACATTTATTTTAATATTTTTAAAATTTTCATATTTACATTAATACTTTACATTATTCATTAGATATAATAATAAATAAATAAATAAATTAGAATCGTTAAATAATATTTTTAAAAAAATTAAATTATCTTTATCAAGTGATTAATAAAATTAAAATAATTATAAAAAAAACAGTGAAAATAGTTTTAAACAGTTAAGATTTAGTAAATAAAGCAAAAATAGTAATAATAAATTGTGTTAAATAAAACCTAACGCAACTAATCAAATTAAAATTAAATCAGAGCAAATATCTGAATCAGATTTGAAAATTCAGTCCTTTTTTAGATTTCATATCTAAAAATAAAAAACACCTTATTTCTTCAAATTTAAATTTATTTAATTATACCAACAAAAAAAAAAATAATCTAAAACGTAATCAATCGTATAAATATTTTTAATTTAATTTAATAATATCCCAAAATTTTCTCTTTATAAGAAGGAGCAGTGACCATTAATTTTCCAGAGAGTAAAAAATACTGATAATTTCTCAGAGAGAGTGAAAATTTACTGATAATTTATCAGAGAGTGAAAATTTACTGATAATTTATCAGAGAGTGAAAATTTACTGATAATTTATCAGAGAGTGAAAATTTACTGATAATTTCTCAGAGAGAGTGAAAATTTACTGGTAATTTTTCAGAAAGAGTGAAAATACTGAAAGATGAACATTCCTGCTAATTTCGTCCTTATGTTATTCGGGTTGTTATTTTGGTTAATATCACCGGTTATTGCTGTCAAAAAGGTAATGTCATTTGCATTGTGTCAAATAAAAGCCTAATTTTTTTTTTCTCAACCCTAATTTTTTTTTTTTTTTTTTTTTGGATTTCAGTCCTATATTGTGTTATTAGGATCTCATTCACATGGGTTAGAGGTATCAGCCGTAGATCTTCAAAAAGTGGTCGATTCCCATCACAAATTGCTCGGATCCTTCTTGGGGAGGTTTGAAGTTCGATTTTTTTTTTTTTTTTGTTATTATATTATTATTATTTTGAATTAACAAAAATGAAAAATTTTCAGTTCTAAGAAGGCAAAAGATGCAATTTTTTACTCGTATAAGAACCACATAAATGGGTTTGCAGCCATTCTAGATGAGGAGGAGGCCACCAAACTTGCAAGTAAATACCAAACTATTTTAACTTTAATATATATTTATATATATTTTAATAATAATTTATGGGACAGAGCACCGAGAAGTAGCAGCAGTGTTGCCAAACAAAGCTAAAGAGTTACACACAACTCATTCATGGGAGTTCATGCATTTGGAGAAGAATGGTGTTATTCCCTCTTCTTCTCCTTGGAGGAAGGCTAGATTTGGAGAAGATGTTATTATCGCCAATCTTGACTCAGGTAAATATATATTATCTTTTACTTATTCATATAAGAGTTGTTCGAGTTAGTAGATTCTATTTGGGTTCCGGGTAAATTAAAAAATTAGGTAAATTAATAAAGGTGTATGGCCGGAGTCCAAGAGTTTTGGAGAACAAGGCATAGTTGGAGGTGTGCCATCGAGGTGGAAAGGAGGCTGCACGGATAAAACCCCTGATGCAGTGCCTTGCAACCGGTACCATTGTTAATCATAGTTTGATATTTTATTATTATTTTTAATTCAAATTAAAGGGTGATTAAGGCCATTGATTATGATTAACACAGGAAATTAATCGGAGCAAAGTATTTCAACCAGGGGGTACTCGCGTACTTGAAATCCCAAAATTTAATGGATGAACTCCCATTGATCGTCAACTCCACGCGTGACTACAAAGGTCATGGATCCCACACGCTGTCGACGGCTGGCGGCAGTTATGTCTCCAACGTTAGCGTATTTGGGTCCGGTATCGGAACTGCCAAGGGCGGCTCTCCCAAGGCCCGCGTCGCTGCCTATAAGGTCTGCTGGCCGCTTCCTAACATTGGTGGCTGCTTTGACGCCGACGTTGCCGAGGCATTTGATCATGCCATCCACGACGGCGTAGATGTCCTTTCGCTTTCCATCGGCAGTCCACCAGCCCANACGGCGTCGATGTCCTTTCGCTTTCCATCGGCAGTCCACCAGCCCAATACTATGATGATATCATTGCCATTGGTTCCTTTCATGCACTAAAGAAAGGAATCCCCGTTGTGTGCTCTGCTGGAAACTCCGGCCCGAACATGGCGACTGCTTCTAATATTGCTCCGTGGATTTTGACAGTCGGGGCTAGCACTTTGGACCGTGAATTTCAGGCGCCCATTGAACTTGGAAACGGACAACGCTTCACGGTTTGTTTAAAAATATTTAGTCATGAATTACAGTTTCCATATATATAATAATTGATAGGAAAATATTTAGATATTTGCCTTCCATTATTGCTTAACATATAATATCATATTTGTCCTCGTTTGGTTGAACATAAAATTTGTTCTCGGTGATTAGGGGTCGAGCCTTTCGAATCCATTAGCGGGAAGAAAGCTATACCCATTGATAACGGGAGCTCAGGCGAAAGCGACGACTGCCTTTGCCCAGGACGCCATTCTCTGCAAGCCGGAAACGTTGGATCATTCTAAAGTGAAAGGGAAGATCTTGGTTTGCTTGAGAGGGGGTTCTTCGAGAATTAACAAAGGAATGCAAGCCCTCCTCGCCGGTGCTGTCGGAATGATTCTCTGCAATGATAGGCTTAGTGGATTTCAAATCATGGCCGATCTCCATGTTCTTCCAACTTCCCATATCAATTACAATGACGGCCAAGCTGTTTTCTCGTACATCTATTTCACAAAGTAAAAAAATTAAAATTTCTTTACTTCTTTATGAATCTTTGTCGGAATCTTTCTCTAATTGTTGTTATTTTTGACAGAAATCCGATGGGATATTTGATCCCGCCGTCGTCTAAAGTTAATACCAAACCTTCTCCGACAATGGCGGCTTTCTCCTCGAGAGGACCCAACATCGTTTCACCTGAAATTATCAAGGTTTGGTTACGAATTACAACACCCTTTTGAGATTATCAAGAACAAAGCTCATGAGTTTTTAATTCTTTGCAGCCGGACGTGACAGCGCCGGGAGTGAACATAATCGCGGCATTCTCCGGCGCCGTGAGCCCAACAGGGGAGCCATTCGACAACAGAGCAGTTCCATACATAACAATGTCGGGGACCTCCATGTCCTGTCCCCATGTCTCTGGCATTGTCGGCCTCCTCAAAGCTCTCCACCCCGAATGGAGCCCTGCTGCCATCAAATCTGCCATAATGACCTCCGCCAGAGTTAGCGACAACACAATGAACCTCATGCTCGACGGCGGCTCCCCTATCTTTGCTCCAGCCACCCCGTTCATATATGGGTCAGGGCACATCCGCCCCACTGGCGCCATGGACCCCGGCCTTGTCTACGACCTTTCCCCCAACGATTACTTGGAATTCCTCTGCGCCAGCGGCTACAAGGAGAAGAACCTTCGAGTATTCGCCGAATTTGAGAAGATTGGAGAGGAGAAGGGGTTTGAATTGACGATGACAGGAGCTTATGAATTAGTTATTAGGAATTCTTTCTTTTTATTTTAAACATTTCCCCCTTTTTCCTTTTTAGTTAATCGATTGTTTTAGTTTAATAGAGTGTTGAAACAAACAATTTCTTTTCAGCTGTCTGTTTCATAAGTCTCTTTTGGGGACCGTGTCCAAATCTTTACGTCTTTCGTGTGGATTAGAATTTACCCGACAATGAATTTTGTTATCGGAGCTTGCCACCTGCTCCCCTGTTATCAAGTCATCAACTTGACTTTCCAGCACTGGCAGGTGTCAGCCTCCATACATGGTCTTAAGACTTTGCGGGTGGTAATTTTTCTGCTACCATCATGTTAGGCCTTTTGAGCTTATTCGTATTTTAATCGAAGAGAGGTCACCAAGAGATAGATACAGGTGATAGAAAAAAAAGAGAAGTTCCTAATTCAAAATATAGTGTGAGAGGGGCCAGTTCCTAATTCAAAATATAGTGTGAGAGGGGCCAAGCTTGGATCAAGTTTCCATTTCCAAGTACTGGGGAAGAATCTTGTTGTAACAACTCGAAATTTTCTACTTACATATCATAAATATTGTATGCGGAAATACTTCATTTAAAGTTTCATAAAACTTAACCTTCATAAACATTGAATGTGGAAATACTTAATTTAAATTGTCATAAAATATGACCTTCAGTTAAAAACACAGCACGGACTTACGTGTTTCAAACGATAAATAAAATAAATAAACTTTTAAATTAAAAACATCCTATCCTAGTTTAAGTTTAAGAAAATAAATACGAGTTTCTCGAGTTGCGATCCTGTCGTGAATGCCTTGCCTTGACCTGAAATAAAGGTAGCGTGTAACTTGAGTATTTTAGGAAATACTCAGTGAGTGACTCCACTATTGAGGGTTAAATGCAAGAACATGCGAATATAATGACGGGACCTATCATATCAGTCTATTTTTCCTACGGCACTATTCTAATGAGAAACTTGGATGTGTACCATATACTCTACACACAGCCCATACGTGAGTATGGGCTCACAAGACAGTTTGCACACAGCTGGACCCCTTTTCTTATCGGGCGAGCCTTCTCTGGTAGCTCAACTTTTGCTAGATACCCATTAGAATTAGTAACCGTCACGACAACATTATGTAAAACATAACGAAACTTCGCCTGCCTAATGGATGTACGTGTTCGTACACTCGTGATGGAATAGGTGTATCCCCAAATGCATGAGCACACATAATGCATGAGGTCCCAAATTGATTTAGATTCATCTCTGATCGATAAAGAAACTGGCATTAATTCATCAGTGAAACTAAAGCCTGATTCCTATTCCTTCCGAAGCAGCTCCATTCTTCGTTAGAGTGGTTGGTTCTTTCGACTGTTCGCCTACTTAATTACACATTCTATCCGCTGAGAAATAGAATAGGCTTTTTTTAGCTCCTTTCTTAGTCACCTCANAGTGACGGGGGTGTGATCAAGTCAAAGACTTAGCGCTAAAGCACCTTCGCTCCTATCCTTTAAGTCGACTCCAGTGGACTCTGAGCTTATAAGTCGGTTCGAATAAAAGCCTGTCAGAGAATTCAGTCTGATTTTCCGAGAAGTTGCCGATCGAGGATGATGCAATGAGGTTTTTTCTAATGTAATGATCATTCTAAGATTTCCACTGTTGAAATAGAAGTACAATCTACTAAAAGAGTCAGAACACTAGTGAACCAGTCTTAAGGATTGGGACTTGGCTCCTTCGTAAAGAAGAACAAGCGAAACGATACCTAGATCTGACTAGAAAACAACAATGTTGCTTAGGTTACATTGGAAATCAGTACTGAAACCATTTTCTTCTATTTTCCACTAAGTTAGCTTGCCCCATGAGACAATGGACGCTTTTCATTCCTCTTTTTCTTGCTTAGTTGGCCTAGGTTTTTGGCTGCACAACCTCACATTTTCTATGGACTTCCCTGGAAGAGGGTGTTTGCTTCTAAGTCAAGAGCAAGAATAATGAATACAACTTCGCCTTCTATTAGAGACCAAAAAGAAAGAAAGGCTCTATCTCAATGACGGATTATCTCCAACAAAAAAAAAAAAGCATCGCGAATAATCTATCTGCAATCTTCGTGAACGGACTTCTCATAATAATGGTCGTAGATGTGGTTGTGGATGTGGTAACTCTGTTCTTGGCCACCTCCTCCTTTCTATGCTCCGCAAGGCTCTGATCAAGACCTTTGCCTGCTCCGGTGTAGTGTAAGCTATGTTTTCAATTCTTTCATACTGCTCGCGAATGTCAACAGCATAAGAAGCAAGCCTTTTATACAGATCAGTTCTCTCTCCCAAGGTCAACCTCTTTTTGAAGTTTGAGGGTGGAGTTTCCATTCCGAAGTTTACGTATACGGATTGCTCCCGACTTGAAGAAGTTTATGCTTGATCTGAACGCCCTTACGAGGTAGTTGGGTTGGAGGATGAAAGCTGCTTTTTTCTGGCATGACTACAAGGTAATTCTCTAAACAAAGGACATAAAGGAATGACTATCTATAAAGAGAGAGGCTTGCACAGACATACATCTCGAGGGTAAAGAAAGAGATTAGACCATCCCTTTGAACTCAAAGATCAGACGATTAGCCGAGAATCTCAATCGAAAGTAAGACCTTCTTCCAACAGCTCGATCTTTCTCTTTCAGTCACAGAAATGTTGGGTTTTATGTTCTAAAACTCATAGTTTGTAAACATTTCTCCATCACTTGGATAGTTGAATTGTTGCCAAGACAAACCGTAGTATGAAAATTTTCATCCAGAGTTGAGAAGAATTCCTTACAACCTGTCATATGGTTGCTGCATCCAGAGCCTACGACCCATACACCTTGATCGGCAACCTTCATAGCATGGAATGACATTAACAATGTTTCTTCTTCTCTTTTCTCCACAAAATTGGATTGATCTCTTTTCTTCTTTTGGAGCCTGGTATAACATTCATTCTTGTAATGTTAAAGATGTTCATATTTGTAGCATTCCACCTTAGACTTGTCAAAATGTCTCTTGCCTTTGTTGTCATAATCGTCTCTCACTAGATCTGCTGACCTACCGACATCTCCACTTCTTTCTCGACCGCCTCTCCCACGACCTCGGCCTCTTCTTTGCCCTCTACCTCTGGAGCTTGAAGTTTCACCTGGTGTGAATATCTTTAAGGATGTCATCTCCTCTTCTGCTCATGTATTAGCAGGGAGCTTTGGAGTTCATCTATTTGCATCTTTTCAACATTGTTTGCTTCTTCAATAGAACATACAATGTAATCGAACTTTGGAGTTAGAGATCGCAAAATCTTTTCTACAATCGCAACATTCGTGATTGAATCACCATGCATCCTCATTTTACTTGCAAGACTCATAACCTTGCCAATATAATCATTCACAGTTTCTCCCTTTTGCATTTGGAGAATTTCAAAGTCTCTTCTAACCGCTTGAAATTGAGCACGCTTTACTCTCGTTGAGCCTTGATACTTCCTCCTCGTAGAATCCCAAATTTCCTTGTATGTCTTCTTCTGAAACATTATTTCCAAGATAGTCCGATCAATGGATTGGAATAAATAGTTCTTGACCTTCAGGTCCTTCAACTTCGATGTTGCCAACCATTGCTGTTGAACAGCTGAGAGTACCTCACCTTCANAGAGTGGCTCTAGTTCGCCGACTCAATAGGCCTCCCATTTCAGGGGTAAGACTGAGTGAATGGCTGGGGATGTGGGGTGCAAGACGGAATTCACTCCTACCTACTTTTAGGGATAGAAGAGAGGTAGTTCCCTTAAGCACTGACTCCAGGTCTTGAACAAGGGGCCCCACCCTCTCATTGGTCTGAGAGGGATTCGGTTTATTGGTTGGACCACAAACCAATTGTTCATTAGAGGATCAGTGAGACATAAGAAACAAGAAGTAACTTGCTGCTGCAAGATCGCTCTGATACCAGTTATTGGTAACAACAGAGAAATTTGGTAGAATTCTTTGAGAAAAGAACTTTGAAAACTATGAAGGAATGCTCGTTTGATTTTTCTATGCCTTCCACCAATGCCAACATATATATATAGGTAATTTGGGACATTCTCCGTTACCATTCATTATCTAAAAATCATGCACCTATTTAATTAGGAACTAATGAATCTATTCATACATGTAGTTATACATGTATCTATATATGTACAAGTGACCCTTCAACATATGTATCTATTCATACATGTATCTACTAGTGACCCTACAACACATGTATCTATTCATACATGTATCTACTAGTGACCCTTCAACACTAACATGGTATCAGAGCCAAGGTTTATTCATTAACAATGTCTACCATATCTTCTTCTTCCTCCCCATCCACCATCTCCAACACAACCTCAACAACCATGGCGTCGACCTTTGGCCCAATCCCTCTTCATCACGCTGTCACAATCCGTCTCACCAAAAACAACTTCATCATATGGTGTGCCTAGCTTCTCCCCTACCTATGGAGTACGAAGCTTATGGGCTACCTCGATGGCACCATTGCGCACTTGTCAAGTTGATCTCTTCCTCAACGACGGCTAGTGCTGACCTAGTCTCTAATTCGGCCTATGATTAGTGGTATGATCAGGATCAATAGGTTCTTAGCAGTCTTCTATCCTCCATGACTGAGGAGACTCTTCATGATATGGTTGCCACTTATGGTGTTAATATAACACATGCGGAAGCAATTTGAATCTTAGGCACTTTTAGAACATCAATTATAGTAAATAACTAGCATGTTCATAAGTATTAAAACTTAATGAGTTTAGATACTAACCTTTTGTAGTTCAAACTTCTTTTTCCTCACGAACCGGTTTCGAACCACCACTAGTGTCTTCTATACTATCCTCCGGCCTTAGAACGGGATTGTGGAATCCGGTGAGTGACTAAACTTGGGAGGGATTTTGTATACGTGAAAGAGAGTGCTTGTGAGAGGTTTTTCATCAAGATGAAGAATCCCTTCCAAGTATCATGATCACTCTATTTAAAGAGTCAAGTTTGCATGTTCATGCAAACTTGAGATCACCAAATCTTGACACTTAAAATTCCACTCAAATGTTTGAGATTATGTGGCAAGCATGCATGTTTGAGTTAACCAAATTTTGACACTCAAAATTCCACTCAAACTTGTGGGGTTTATTTGGCAAACATGCAAGTTTGGTTAAACCAAATTTTGACACCTCAAAATTCCACTAACATGATTTTTCCATTAGATGAAAGTCAACATTTTGACTTTCTTCATTTTAATTAGATGAAAGTCAACATTTTGACTTTCTTCATTTTAATTCAACAATTAATTTGAATAATGAATTTCAAATTAAAGTAACATTAAATAATTAATTAAACTATTTAATTAATATTTAATATTAATTCAAATGCCAATCCCAGTCAATTCCGACACATAATTGATTAAGATATTTAAATCTTATTTAAATATCTCAGATTCTCTCTTTTCGTTTATTTCGTAAATAAAATAAAATTGCGGTTAAATATATCGTATATATGTAACGCATATTCCCTAATTTGAATTCGAACACTTCGAACTCACTCGTCACACTGTTCTATGGTTTAGTCCGATATGAGCTAGCAGAGGGACCTAATGGACCTATAGATCATGGGCTCCAACGATTCAAGATTAACCGATTAAACTCATTAACCTGGTTAACCAACATTCGTTAACTACTAGGACACTCCACTATAGCCTAGTAGTTGCACTCCCCTCACTATAGATATATTTCTGTCCATCTGATATAACCATGATTAGTAAGTCGATCCTTCACAGGTTGTTCGTAACTAGAGCTGGGTCAATTTACCGTTTTACCCCTGAAGTTACTTCTTGTTCCTTATGTCTCACTGATCCTCTAATAAACAATTGGTTTGTGGTCCAACCAGTAAACCGAATCCCTCTCAGGCCAATGAGAGGGTGGGGCCCCTTGTTCAAGACCTGGAGTCAGTGCTTAAGGGAACTACCTTTCTTCTATCCCTAAAAGTGGGTAGGAGTGAATTCCGTCTTGCACCCCACGTCCCCAGCCATTCACCCAGTCTTACCCCTGAAATGGGAGGCCTATTGAGTCGGCGAACTAGAGCCACTCTCACCCATGCAAATCTAAGGATAATTCCGAATAAACAGGAGTTCATGGTTAGCTCAGGATTAAAACCGAGTTACCTAGGTTATCGAATGAAAAGAAAATCAGTCTCAACAGTAAACGACATTATAAAGTGAGAGTGGTTTTCTTCATGGTCCGATCTTATGCAATACTCATTGCATAGGACGCCCCCACTCACATGTCTCCACATGTACAATTTAGTGATCACATTGTTTATATCATATACAAAAGTGGGCCGCATCCATAGTGTCCCCAAAATAAGGTACTCAGCCTTATCCTTATACTATAGATCATTTTGACTATATACTTGAACTTGATCCACTCTTATGTCTCTACATATAGTTCAAGTAATCATCCTATAGCCAGAGTGTTCTTAGTTTATTAGATTTAGATTAATGATCGTAAAGTTCACTTTATTCAATAACAATCTTTACTGAATAAACAACAATAATTACTTTATTGAAAATAGAATATCTTTTTGTTTACAAACTATGAGTTTTAGGACATAAAACCCAACATCTGTTTAGAAATAAATCATCACCTCATTTTAAGCAAAAGTCTTCAGCAATTCTCTCTATGTTATTTTTCGCATTTTTATTTTCTTCCAACTTCCCGTCAAACTATTTCCTCTCACCGAAAAGGATTTCATTGCCGATTATCCTTGCCGATTGCCGAAAAGCAACAAACAGGGCTCTACCCGATGATTTCTCTCCGATAACGTGGAAAAAAGAGACTCGACTCCCTCCCAAACAACTTGCGGATCAGAATTTGTGCTATATTTTCCGGATTGAATGCGCGTGGAACCAACATCACACGGTCTCTCTCGAGAACAAAGAATATGTTAATTAGCTACGCCCAGAAGGCTAGCAACCTTTACTGCCCACACGCTTCGCACCTAGGGATTAGTTATAAAGGACTGGGAGACGGAGATTGATTGATGGTTGTCCTAACAAGCCAAATAGCGTAGCGTATAAAAGAAAGGTATCCAATGATCGCCTATGCCTTTTCTTTGGGTTCGTTTTGCCGAAAATCAAACTAAGGGGTAAGATTACCTCTCGCCTGTGCTTCTGCCCAATCCCGTTCTGTGATAAGACCCTTACCTTACTAAAGAAAGTCATGCAGACCATTAGTGAATGAAGGGCCGGGAATCTGTCAAAGCTCTAGCAAGAGGGTACGTATACATGATGGGGTTAATTCTCTTTACCCCAGTGGCTATTCTAGCTTTGTCTCGGAGTTCCAGACCCGATTGCTGTTCTACCAAGCCTTCAGTCGAGGGCTTCAAATTCAACGCCAGTGAAAAAAAGAACAAGTACAACTAACCGTGCGCAAATACATTTCCTCTTTTCTTCTATATATAGAGAACAAACAAATATCAGAGCAAGCACCAATAGCAGTAGATCGGGAACAGAGAACTCCGTGGGAACAAACTGGCTTTGGTCTTAATCTTAAGCTGACTCGAGCTTATTTAGGATTCCCTGACCTACACCTTTGACAGTATTACCTGACTGGAACCAAAGACAATATTCCTTGAAGGAGGTAAAGCTAGGAATGAAATCTGGAACCAAAGACTCTATTTCCTTGCCTTATTTCAGGAGGTAAAGCTATTCATTCAATCCTAAACCGTAAACCTTTTCTTTTTCGATATTCCCTTCCCTTAGTGAAATCGGTAAACTCATGAACCTTCAATCAAGTGTTGAAAGTCTGAACTCTACTCTTGATGAATTCTCCTTTCCAGTCGAGTAAATGAATGAAATCCGGAACCTGAATCGATATTCTCTGGGCTACTAAACCTTATACATTACAGTCAGTAAAAGAAAAAGAGAGACGAAAGATTAATGATCCAGAACAGTCAGTCAAGACGAAAGCAAAACCCTGGACTATTCTTCTGGAACAAGGTAAAAGACAAAGACAAAGGAAAGACTAGACTCTCGATGAATGAGACTATCCTTCCCCTATTTTGAGGGCTATTTTCCCGGTATTTGAGTGAAAAAGAGGCTAAATGGGACTGATTTCACTCTTTTTCGTGTTAGGACCATGAATTAATTTATTCTATCTTCTCCCAATTTTTAGGGATCAAATCGATGCTTTACCCTATTTTTTAGGATAAAATCCAGTAAAGATAATGACGGGAGCGCAGACGAAGAAGACAGAGTTGGAAGTGTAAGTAGAGTAGGCATTTGGAAGTCAAAGCCAAAGACTCCTACCTACTTCTTTCCCTCTTTAGGACCATTAATTAATTTATTCTATCCTATATGACTGTAAAACCTCGTAAGAGGTTTTCCCTAACAGCAGCGGGTTCAATTAATTATTTTTTATCTAGATGACTGTAAAACCTCGTAAGAGCTTTTTTCCTAACAACTGCAGCTTCACAAAAATAAATTCTATCCTACATGACTGTAAAACTTCATAAGAGGTTTTTCCCTAACAAAAGCACGGAAAGAAATGAAATTATATCCTCTCCCTATTTTTGGGATAAAATCCCTATTTTTGAGTTCATTTCAAACTATTTTTTTGGTCATTGAACAAGACAAGGTAATAGATGTTTGATTTCACAGACAGTCAAGACTCAACTCCTTATCCCGTAACTTATTTCTTTCTTCATGAGACGGTAAGTACCATTAATTATCAAATTCTATTCTATCCTCTCCCTATTTTTTTGGGATATAATGGATGCTTTACCCTATTTTTAGGGCTATAGGTAATGTTAAAGGAAGTCAAGAGACTGAACTCAATCACTACATCACCTCGTAAACTATCATCAGGTCAATCAAGCTCCTTCACTCCGGCTCCTGAACTCAATCACTACTGAACCTCTCTTACTCGGGTTGAACTAGGTAAATAGGCTGGATGATCACCAAGTAGGTCTGTTTGCTCCTGAACTTATTCTATTTCTTTTTTTTCTGATCTTTCTCCTTATTCATCAAGTCAAGCCTCAACTTTCATAATGTTCGTTTCAGTAGGATAAAAGAGCAATCCCAAGACTAGCTTTCCCGGACAATGTATATTGTGAAATGTTGGTGCTATAACAAATCCAGAGTACCTTAACTTGCGGTTGCCGCACAAAGAAAACAGGTCACCTTAACCAGTCATACCAATTTATGGAGATATTTTGTATCTAAAGCACAAATTAAAGCCATGAAACAAGTAGCTACTCCTACTGCAATTGCAATTGGTGGCTTCTTTCTTTTCTTTTAAGCCAGCCCACCAAAGAATTCAACCTCGACTCCCCTCTACCAGAGAATCCATGAATTCCGGGCACCTTCAGTATCAGCAAGAATGGGAAAGACAAATAACCAGCCAACTATGTATGCCTTCCTCTGATCTTCCTTATGGAATGGGTTCCTCCTTAGAATTAACGGTTAGTCTGGGATGAATCTTCCTGAAAGGGGTCTATCAACCCTAGAGGACTCGATTGCTTAACAGTCTAGTGAATAAGCTGATTCAGAGAGATAACCCTGGCACACTCGCCCTACTTCTAAATCTCGATATAAATGGGGACAGATGCGTAATCAGTTCCAGTCCCAACTGCTGAGGTGGCGTAGTGAGAGGTGAGAAGAATAACAAGAGAAACGAAGATCCAGCAGTAGTATATTCATTTGTTTTCTGTGGAATAGAAGCGTCCGGGCCAGTAGATCCAGAGCAAATACGCGTTGACTTAGTTGCAGCTTTTGCAGTGGATTCTAATCCCGATGTTGATCCGAGGCAACTTACCGGTGATAGTTGCAGCACCATGAGCTTTCAAGGGAGGCGGACATGTATATCTCGATAGTAGCCGTGGCATACCTTCCGGATCGAGGGTCCCACCTGGTAAACACGATAGAGGCAAAATACCAGCGGGGAGAGGAGGCCCTTCTCACTTAAGCTCAAGCATTTACTCGTCTTGGGGCTAACGTGGGATCTGCTCAAGGACCTAGTGGTTTAGGTAAATATCTAATGGGCTCCCTGACGGTAGAGGTCATTTTTTGAGGAGAAAGTCTGCGCTTTTCTAAAATGGTGGGAAGAACGGGTTTCAAAATACATTAATATATATTACCGATGGTTTTTATGCAAAAAAGACAAAACGGAATTGGATTTCCCCTCATAAGGAAGGAAGGTTAAATACCTTTGACAGGGTTGTCTTTTTGGTTGAAATGGGATGGTGTTCAAACTCCCAAAATGTAGTCTAGACAGCGGGCCTTCCACTTTCTAACGGGACTGACTCTCCTCTCAGGGTCAATCTCCTCCGGAGCATACTGCACAGCCACTCATTCGTCCTAAGCAAATAGTCTCATCTATGATATGTGTCTATGCTTAAAAACCACGACTGTCAAAAATCAGAGCAAGAACCGTATCTATGATATGTGTCTATGCTTCCTTTCCTTTATGCGACCCCATTTTATAGGTATATGGGCAGGAGAACTGATAATCAATTCCATGAGTTGCTGTAAACTGAGAGAAAGCTGATGAGACTCCCCCCTGAATCTTAGTGCAAAACTGAAATCCGATGACAAAAGAATCCATTTGATTTGCAACCTTAGCTTTAAAGCCGAAAAGCACTGACCCCTATCTAGTATAGTAAGGTTTGTGCTTAATTCATTCTTTTTTGATAACGAAATACATCATCCATAAACGAGCTACAAACTAACACCCCCTATGAATTAGTTCAAGGAATGCGATAACCAAAGAGAGAAGGCACGGGCGATGGGCCCCATACATCAGAATGAAAAAGGGCAGAGGGAATTGAAACAAGAAGAAGATTTGAATTCGTAGGTCTTGCCCGTGTTTGGCCAACTGGCTGCTAAACCAAGAAGAGAATGAAGAACTAGCAAATGCAGGAAGCAATTTCAGGCGTGATAGTTTCTTCAATGTAGTCGAAGACCTAACAACCAACAATCAGACTTATAATTCCCCTTAGTTGCCAAAGATCGGGAAGCTCTTTGTTATGAAGAAGCCACAAAGAAAGAAAAAGAAAAGAGGAGAATGATGAAGGTAAAGCAATTATGATCCGAACTGAGCCTGCCCCTTTACCTCGTAAACTCGGTCTCACAATTGCATTGCCTCTCTATCCTTTGTCGAGCATATTCGCTCATTCACCTGAGAAGGAAAGAAAGAAGAAGAATCTGATATTCCTTTACAGTTCAATCCGGAACTGACTATAAAGTTGCTACGCTCCTTAACTGCTTCATAAAACCCTGACCGGAAGTCAAGACTCAACAAGAAACCTTTACCTAACGGTCGAGTAAATGAATGAAAGAAGGTAGCTGAAGAGAAGGAAGAAGAAACCGAAAAAGAGAGAGCTACTGACCCTTTGACGATATTCCTTGACCCTATGTTACCTCGTGAAAGAAAAGAGCTAGTTCAACCGGAAAGAGAAAGCAAAGCCGAAAGAGGAAAGAAAGAAAGAGAGTTTACTGTGTTTGAATAAATTCAGGAGTTAGTTAGCTGCTTTTCAAGCCAAAACAAGAAGGGAGACTCAACTCCTTATGAATGAGACAAATTTCCCTCGCTCGGTGAAACTATTATTTGAAGAACCTCACCCTGAGCTACTTCATTCTCTTCACTACTGAACCGGAACTGCAACCTCTATGACCTGATTGAGCTACTTCACCTTTACTGGAGAGGAAAGAAAAGAGATAGTGAAACCTGCCCCTGCCCCTTTTCTGGCTCCTTCACTCCTACACCTTTTCCGATATTCCCTGAACTGTAAACAAAGGCTCAACTCTCAATTAATGAGACAGAACTCCTACACCTTTTCCGATATTCCCAGAACTCCTCACTTGCTTTCTTGCTTGCTCGAGCTCCCTCCTCTTTCTTGCTTGCTTGCTTGAACTCCTGACCCTGAACCGATATGACTTTCACTACTGAACTATAACCGTAACATTTATCAATCTCCTTCCGCTCTATTCTCTGAGCTCCGGAACCTATTGTTATTCTTCAACGGATCTTTCTCCACGGCTTCGTGCCTTCACTTTACAGGAGAAGAGGAATATGTATGTGAGACTGTAAGGGAGAGTCCATTCATTAGCGGGAAGCTTTACCTATTACCTGATTTATTAACCCGAACTAGATTGAACAGTAAACAAAGAGATGAATTCGACTTAACTCCTTCACCTCGGCTTGGCCCCTTTCTTTCCTCTTCCTTCACTTTCTTTAACTGTAAACTCCAGAACCTATTTATTCTTTCACAAGGTCAGTGGTTGTGAGTTATTCTTTCTCTGATCTTTCCCCTATCGGCCTGTCTCGTTGCTTCGCTCCTTCACCGTAACCTTCTTGAACTCTGTCTTTCTTCGCTCCTCTCCCTTCCCTTATTTCAGGAGGTAAACAGTATAGTAGTCTTTCTCCTTCAATAGATAATGTTTCAAGTCAAGACTCAACGAAAGATGAAAGGTCAAGCTCAATCACTACTGAACTCCTTCACTACTGAACCTCTCCCTTGAACGAACTGTAAACACTCCTTATTCTAGAGACAGATTGACCTCGGGTTTCACTATTCAAACACTCTGTCTTCGTCTTCGTCTTCTTCCTTTTCCTCTCCCTAAACTGTACTAATGAATTGCCTCTTCCTTTTCCTCTCTCTGTCTTTGGCTCGGCTTCTTTCGTTCTTTCACAAGGTCAAGCTAGCTCATTCACCGTAACCTCTATTCCTTTCCCTGACCCTGATTCATGTTCAATTCCTATTATTTCTTCTCTCAAATTCAAGAGGAATTCTCCTTCACCAGTATTACTATCAGTTATTGGATTAAGGAGAGTTTAGGAACCCTACTCCTCTGCCTATTTATTCTTTCATTTCCCTCAGGTGGAACTATTCAAAGACTCGGTAAAGCTCCTTAATTTAACCCATTTATTCTTGAGCAGCTCTTTCTCCTTATTCTATTCCTATGAAATCAATCCTGAACCTTTACAGTCGAGTAAATGAATGAGCTACTTAACCTGAACCTATTGAGATTCTTTAACTGTAAACTACTAAACCTATTCATTGTCAGTCTCGTTGCTTCACTCCTTCACCTTTGTTTGACTCTATGACCATCTGTTCTGTTCTTGTTCTTTCCCTGATCTTTCTCCTCTGCCTATTGACTCATTCAGCTTTTCCTTCTTTAACTGTAAATGTAAACTAAGGCTCAACGAAAGATTAATTAATGAGAGTTTGTTTACGAACTTCACCCCTCTCCAACTCGGTTGAACAATTAATTCCATTGCCTGCCCCGATATTACCTGAGCTACTTCACTTGTCTCTACTTGCCCCTTTGGCTCTATTTCTATTCCCTTCCCTTCCCGGATTGAACAAGGTCTCATGGCTTCGCCCCTTCCCCGAATTTCCCCTATTTCTTCTACAATAGTAACCTCGGCCGAAAGATTGATTCTTGATCTTCTCCTCGTAAACAAGTCAAGACTAAAGATGAATGAGAGTCAATTTCTTGCAGCAACTGAACTGGAACAAACATTACCTAAAGTTATTGCATTAAGGAAGGAAAAGAAAGAAGGGAGACTCGAGCAGAATTATCCTTGACAGAATGAAAGAAGAAGAAGAAGATACAGTGAAAGAATCAAGGGAGAATCAGATATTCCTTTAGATGAGAGTCAATTCATATTCAATCCCGTAAACGAGGAGAAAGCAAGACAAGAAGAAATGAAGGAGTTAGCAGCTTTGAAAGACGAAAGCAAGAAAGACGAAAGAGAAAACCTTAACCGATATGACCTGAACTACTAAACCTACTTATTAATGATCCTGAACTCCTCTCCCTACCGGTCCAGCTGTTTCACTCCTCTCGCTATCGGTCTCGTTGCTTCGTTCCTTCTCCTTTCTTGCTTGAACTCTTTGACAAGCAAGGGAAATAGGAAGGATAGGATGATCAGCTCCTTGCCCTCGGTTGGCTGGCTTCTTGATCTTCTCCTTTCTTGACCTGTAAACAAACAAAGACTTAACTCTCGTTGCTTCACTCCTCTCGCTATCGGTCTCATGGCTGGACTCCCTTGCCTATTTATTCTTTCATTTCACACTAGGTAACTTCTCTCTCTCTCTCCTTCAATCCTTCTTTCCCCTATAGGTCTCATGGCTTCGCTCATTCTTATTTTTTTCCCCTATGGATTCCCAATAAACAAGGGAACCTTCAATCTTTCCTTTCACTACTCTGTCTTCGTCTTCGTCTTCGCTCCTTTACTTAACTTCTACTCTACTCCTTATTCATAATTCTTTCACGAGGTAAATAGATAGTAGTAGTCTTTCTCCTTCACCTCTATGTCTTATTGCTTGGCTCCTTGCCTTGACCTCTACACCTCGGGCTCATAGCTTCGCTCGCTCCTTGACTTGTCCCTTCTTTCCCTGTCAACTGGGAATCTTAGCTCTGATCTTTCTCCTTCCCCGTAACCTGATTGACTGGATGGATCTTTCTCCTCTGCCTATCGGTCTCGCTATTCCATTGCCTGAACTATAATCACTCAAGATGCATTCTCCTTTACTGTCGAGCTCCTTACTTCATAAATTCATTCAATCCTTTTCTCTTCGTTCGAGTCTCATTGGTTTTGTCTCCTTCACCCTCAAACATAGTAAAATCAGCGTTTTATATAGTATAGATAGCTGTTACAGGAATATGTAATAGTAAGAAAGGCTATTGGTTGCATCTTCCGTCCTATTCTTCTTGAAATAGGCTTGAACTGTAAACATGGGGTAAAACGTCTTCTTTTTGAACCAGATTGAACAGTAAGAAAAGAAGAAGAAGCCAAAACCTCATACTCTCCTCCCGATATTACCTTTCCTGAGTGTAAGGCTAGGATAGGAAAAAAGAAAGAAAAAAAAATTGGGGGGGG
>NC_036657.1:4406553-4412783 GCF_002806865.2 Cucurbita pepo subsp. pepo | reverse complement strand
AGGGGGGGGGGGCTAAGTCAACTGAGGGGCAAAAATGTCATTTTGCCCCTCCAGCCCTAATAGGGGTCCATGGAGAACCCCGTCAGATCCCCTGCAAAAGAAAGAAGGAGATAGAGAGAAACTAGAGAGAGGACAGTCGGGAAGATTAACGAACCACCGCCAGAATCCATCCTCAGATGAGACTCGTACAAGGATTGAGAGGCTTGCGAGGCCGACGCTCCGTCAAGACCCAAGAACACTTCGCGAGGTAAGGTTCCGAACGACATTTCTCAGATATCAGTTTTCCCTATGTGAATCGATCCTAAAATGCTGTAATATTCACCTAGGAACAACTCGCACGGTCTGTGAAGAAGTTAGGCCGAGATCTCAACCTGAAGGCAGAGATCCGAGAGTCATCCGAGAACGATGAGCGAACTTCCGACATTCTTAACTCGTCCGGTAGTCAAGAAAAAATTACCAAAAAAAAAATACTAGTACGTAGCTCGTAACACGATCTAGAACTTTGCTGAAGGAATCATATCGATCCGATCTACCGATCGAAAGATATGAAAATCGGAAAAGGGGACTGTGTTTCGGTTTTTAGAGGAAAGAAAAAAATAAAAATAAAAAGTCGGCCGACAAGCGACGAAGGGCGACGACAGGCGCCGGACACGCGTCGACCATCAGCTGGAGCAACCCAGCTCCAGCGAGGCGTCGACACGTGTCGCCTGCAAGCCGGGCCGAACCGCAATGCGAGCCGAGCCGACCGGACCGGCCGACACGCGACTACGCGGAAGCGGGCGCGCGTGCAACCTGCGACTGGCGCCTTCCTGCACGCTTGGAACGGCCAATTTGGCCCGGTTGCTCTCTGTTTGCCCGATTTTTGTCCCGGTTCTAGTTCTAATATTGTTTTTACGTGAATAGGGACCTAATTTAAAGAAATCAGTATTTTTGGACACCTCACGGGCAAAGAAACACTAGCAAAAAGGGCACGCGTCAACCAGGTAAGTCACCACCCAGTATTTAGGAAGAAATACTTGTAGGATTCGCTTGGATTGCATGCATGCTAGTAGTTTTACTTCAGATTAGCTCTCCATGTAAATTATTAGTGAGAGTATTTGATATGATTGTATTGGGTGAATTACATGAGTGTTGCTGTATGCTTTATGCTTCCGCTGTATGTATGCATGCATTTAATTTATGTTGAAATTGTGTATTCCGTGTTCCGGGTGCTTGATGGATGAATTCACCTCATTGAGCGCGAACTTCGTGCTCTGGGGGCTTGATGGAGGTCATCGCCCCGTTGAGCCGGTATGCCTAGTTTGCATGAATTATATAGTATGATGTTAGAAGACGATTGCATGCACACTCTATTAATTGCTAGGGCCCATTTCTATGATAAGCTTAGGGAATTATTGTTAGGAGCGATATGTCGCTCTAGCCAGATTTAATTTTTCCCTAGGAACTTAGCGGTTTACCACAACAAGAAGGTACTTGGGATTGTTCATAGATTGCTAGCGTGAGAACGGTATCTATAGCTTCGTGGGAGGACCAAGGGTCCCTGATCAGTTCTTACTACTCTTAGCCATTTCGCATGGGAAATGTGTCCCCACGTTGTACAGCCNCCCCTCATAGTAGGACTATATGGGCGTAGGGGTATTCAGCACACCCCTAAGCTAGGTACCATGTAGTCCCAGATAGCCATGAGAGGTAGCACCTTCTAGAGAGATACCGACCACATTAGCTTGGCGTAAGGAACCTCTAGGCGTTTAAAGAAATGACGATGAACCGCTGAAACCCAAGGGGCAAGCCCCAAGGGACTAAGACTAGAACCAGATGTCCTAGAACCGAATTAGGAAACCGTGGAAATCTGTAAATTAAGATGCAAAGAGAGCCTACGAGTAGGTGGCTTACTAAGTATAATTTTTATACTCATCCTTGCTATGTTTTCCTTTTTTTTCAGGAGCGCGAGGCGTCAGTCAAGGGCGGGCATGATGGAGGTGGGGTTTGTCACAGAGGAACGGGTTGTCCCGGGGCGTCAGTCTAGTCTTTATTTGTGTTTGCATACTTTCAAAATTCATTTTGTTTTGTCTGTTTGTATTCCAAAAACTTTATTGGAATTTAAGGATTTTTCTTTACTTCATATTTAAAACTCTCCATGCATTTGTGTCTTGTCGCTAGTCATGATCCATAGTAAAATACTGGGTCGTGACAAATTTAGTATCAGAGTAGTCAGGTTATAGGTCCTGTAGACATTTAGGATAGAGAGTCGGGTCCTCTGTGACTTCGCTCGTCAATCACATGCCGCTCACGACCAAACGTTCTCATGCGACGAAAACATAGAGACAAAGGTTAAGCTAGTATTTATAGAGTATACCATGACCGACTATGGCATTATAATCGCACATTACCTAGGAGATGTGCTACAAATAAATTGTAACCATAGTTTCTTTTTCTATTGTCGTAGATAATGGCACCAAAGAGACGCGAACCATATGTAGGGCCTGGACCCAGAAGGGGAAGAAGAGAGGAAGTTCAGGACACCTCGGTTCCAACACCTGAAGAGGAACAACCTGAATTTCAGGAGGAGATTGGGGATACGCCCCAAACTAGCAAGGGGACAGAACCACAGCCATCAAGAACAAAAAGACGCCGAAAGAAGGCCAAGGCCCGAAGGCTGCTTGATACACCTCCTGCTGCTCCCTTCTCCGAAGAGGTCCCATCGGGTCCAACCCCTTGTACAGCAATCTCGCTAAACCAGCCATTAGCCATGCCTTCAGCTGAGATGTTTTAGACTTACATGATGACGTCGATGGAAAATCAGGCTCTGATGAACCAGATGATTCAAACCATGATGTCTAATGAATCAACAGGGCAGGGGGGCAAGAATTCAGGGACTATGACTGTGGAGTCCCGCTACTTGAGAGATTTCAAGAGGCATAAACCGCCTTCCTTTGACGGAGGCAAGGTGGATCCCATTGCCGCCGAGAACTGGCTAGAGGCCATAGAAACGACCTTCCATTTTATGAACTGCCCGCCAAAGTATGAAGTCCATTGTGGGATGTATATGCTGAAAGGAGAGGCGCACTTCTAGTGAAAGGGTGCTCAGAAGACCATTACACCACAAGGAGAGTTTATTACGTGGTGTCAGTTTAAAGATGCATACCTCCACAAATACTACCCAATCACTGCCAGAGTGAAAATGCAGGCAACATTCCTCGCACTGAAACAGTGAGATAGATCAGTAGAGGAATATGACTTGGAGTTCAATAAATTGGTGAGGTTTTCTCCAGCCTATGTTAGTTCTAAGGAGTTGAAGGGCGAGCGGTTTATCGCTGGCCTGAGGGAGGAACTAAGGGGGAATGTGGCATCCCAGTCATCCTTCGTCTATACAAAAGCCCTTCAAGTGGCGACCCTGCTCGACTCGTCCCGTACCGACAAGCTGCAGTTGGGAATAGCTCAATCATCCCACAGAACTGGTACACCGCCCCGTGGACGCATTGATAAACGAAGAAGGGCCTCGGTACGGAACATGACCCTTTGTCCTATCTGTCGACGTCCTCACACGGGGGAATGCAGAGCAGGAACAGACGCCTGCTACAGATGCGGCCAGGTAAAGCACTTTGCAGTAGATTGCCCTCAGAGGAATGATCAGCGTGTCAATTGGCCTACAGTATAGCATCAGAGGGGCCAAGCTGCTCAACAACAGCAGGGGCGAGCTGTAGCCCATGCAACAACAGCCAGGCAAGCTGAGCAACCTGACACAGTTGTTACAGGTACGCTACCCATATTTCGCCATCTTGCTTTAGTATTGTTTGATTCGAGTTCGACACATTCATTCGTATCTGAAGAGTTTGTAGAGCTAGCACATCTAGAGAAAGAACTTTTAGAGATTACCCTATCAGTGTCTACCCCCTGCTCACAAACNGTTCTGACAATACTGAGAGCCTAGTAGCTGTATGCCAAGTTCTCCAAGTGTGAGTTTTGGTTGTCTGAAGTTGCATTTCTGGGTCACGTGGTGTCAAGCAAGGGGATTACAGTGGACCCAGCTAAGATAGAAACAGTGATGAGGTGGCCAAAGCCGACCACAGTCACAGAGGTGAGGAGTTTTCTAGGGCTAGCTCGATATTACAGAAGATTTGTTCAGGATTTCTCCAAAATTTCCTCAGCGCTAACCCAGCTAACCAAGAAGGGCAAGCCCTTTGCTTGGACTCCAACCTGCGAACAGAGTTTTCAGAAACTCAAGAAGAGGTTGGTAACCGCACCAGTCCTTACAGTTCCAGACGGGTCAGGTAATCTCGTGGTGTACAGTGATGCATCAGGGAAAGGCTTGGGGTGTGTGCTTATGCAGAAGGGTAAGGTGATAGCGTATGCTTCTCGACAACTGAAGGACTATGAACGAAACTACCCAACGCATGACGTTGAGCTAGCAGTGGTAGTGTTTTCTCTAAAAACGTGGCAGCATTACCTATATGGGGAAAAAGTACAAGTCTTCACCGATCATAAGAGCCTCAAGTACTTATTCATGTAGAAGGAGCTCAATATGAGACAAAAGGCGATGGTTGGAACTGGTAAAGGATTATGACATAGAGATCCTGTACCATCCAGGCAAAGCCAACATGGTAGCTGATGCATTGAGCAGAAAGGCCGTGCATACTTCTGCGATGATCACCATACAGGAAAGACTACAAGATGAGATGAAGAGGGCTGGGATAGACGTGGTGGTTAAAAGTTGTAGTGTTCAGATGGCACAGTTAACCATACAGCCCACCCTACGAAAGAAAATTATCGACGCTCAGAGGTCTGATGAACACCTCAGTAAACTGTGGAGTCAGACTGAGATAGAGAGGCCAGCAGGGTATTCTATCTCCTCAGACGGGGGTCTGCTATGGCGAGGGAATCTTAAAAGATATTATGACGGAATCCCATGATACATCTTATGTGTTCCACCCTGAAGTACAAAGATGTATCAGGATCTGAAAAGATATTATTGGTGGTCCAAAATGAAGAGGGACAGCGGATTTCGTAAGCTGTTGCTTGACCTGCCAGCAGGTGAAGGCCCCGAGGCAGCGCCCAGCAGGATTGCTACAGCCCCTGAACATTCCACAGTGGAAATGGGAAGCAGTCTTATGGATTTCGTCTCGGTTTTGCCAAAGACAAAGCAGGGTTTCAACGTCATCTGGGTAATTGTAGACAGACTGACTAAGATGGTCTACTTCATTCCAGGAAAGTCTACATATCGAATGGATCGGTGGGCTCAGTTAAATATCAAGGAGATAGTACGCCTGCACGGGGTACCAGTATCCATAGTATCAGACCGGGACACCAGGTTCACCTCTCAGTTCTGGAGGAGTCTTTAGAAGGCACTAGGAACTCAGTTGAGGTTCAGTACAGCGTTCCATCCTCAAACGAACGGACAGACCGAAAGATTGAACCAGGTTTTAGAGGACATGTTGCGAGCCTGCTCCTTAGATTTCTCTAGGTGCTGGGACGAACATCTGTCTTTAATGGAGTTTGCCTGCAATAATAGTTATCAAGTGACCATTAAGATGGCCCCCTTTTAGGCACTGTATGGGTGTAGGTGTCGAACACCGGTGTTCTGGGAAGAGGTAGGCACGCAGCAACTATTGGGACCGGAGATGGTTCAGGTCACCAACGCAGCAGTGCAGAAAATCAAGCAGAGGATACTCACCACAGAGCCGATAGAAAAGCTATGTAGATGTGCGTAGAAGGGACCTCGAATTTGAAGTGGGTGACCACATGTTCCTGAAGGTAGCCCTTATGAGGGGGGTGTTGAGGTTCGGAAAGAAAGGAAAATTGAGCCCAAGGTTCATAGGCCCCTTCGAGATTCTAGAAAGAGTCGGGGCTGTGGCTTACAGAATTGCCCTACAACCGAACCTTGCCACCGTGCACAATGTGTTCCACGTATCCATGCTACGGAAGTATACTCCAGACCCTACTCATGTAATCGAGCATGAGATGCTTCCTCTTTGAGAAAATCTGTCTTATGAGGAGAAGCCTAGCAGAATTTTGACTCGAGACACTAGGCGATTGCGTAACAAAGATATTCCCTTAGTAAAGGTCTCATGGGTTAACCACCATGAGGAAGAGGCAACCTGGGAACGAGAAGAGAACGTGAGGAAAGCTTATCCCGAAGTCTTCCAAGAGATAGCTACTTTCGGGGACGAAAGTTCCTAAGGAGGGGAGAATTTATAACGCTAGGAGAGGGAAAAAAAAAACGGGGGGGGGGG
>NC_036657.1:4394052-4406306 GCF_002806865.2 Cucurbita pepo subsp. pepo | reverse complement strand
AAAAAAAAGTGGGGGGCTAAGTCAATTGAGGGGCAAAAATGTCATTTTGCCCCTCCAGCCCTAATAGGGGTCCAAGGAGAACCCCGTCAGATCCCCTGCAAAAGAAAGAAGGAGATAGAGAGAAACTGGAGAGAGGTCAGCCGGGAAGATTAACGGACCACCGCTGAAATCCATCCTTAGACGAGACTCGTACAAGGAACGAGAGGCTAGCGAGGCCGACGCTCCGTCAAGACCCAAGAACACTTCGCGAGGTAAGGTTCTGAACGACATTTCTCTAATCTGAGTTTTCCCTATGTGAATCGATCCTAAAATGCTGTAATATTCACCTAGGAACAACTCACGCACGGTCTGTGAAGAAGTTTGGCCGAGACCTCAACCCGAAGGCAGAGATCCGAGAGTCGTCCGAGAACGGTTAGCGAACTTCTAACGTTCTTAACTCATCCAGTAGTCAAGCAAAAATTACAAAAACAAATACTAGGACGTAGCCCGTAACACAATCTAGAACTTTGCCGAAGGAATCATATCGATTCGACCTACGGATCGAAAGATATAAAAATCGGAAAAGAGGACTGTGTTTTGGTTTTCAGAGGGTAGAGAAGAAAGAAGGAAGAAAGAGAGAAAAAAAAAGTCGGCCGATGAGTGGCGGAGGGCGGCGACAGGCACCGGACACGCGTCGACCATCGCCTGGAGCAACGCAACTCCAGTGAGGCATCGACACGTGTCGCCTGCAAGCCGTGCCAAACCGCAACGCGAGCCGAGCCAACCGGACCAGTCGACCCGCGACTACGAGGAAGCGGGTGCGCGTGCAGCTTGCGACTGGCGCCTTCCCGCGCGCGTGACCACGCACTCCCAGCGCGCTGCTGGCGCATGAGCGCGCGTAGAACGACCAATTTGGCCCGGTTGCTCTCTGTTTGTCCGATTATTGTCCCGGTTCCAGTTCTAATACTGTTTTTACGTGAATAGGAACCTAATTTAAAGAAATCAATATTTTTGGACACCTCACGGACAAAGAAACACTAGCAAAAAGGGCACGCGTCAACCAGGTAAGTCACCACCAGGTATTTAGGAAGAAATACTTGTAGGATTCGCTTGGATTGCATGCATGCTAGTAGTTTTACTTCAGATTAGGTCTCCATGTAAATTATTAGTGAGAGTATTTGATATGATTGTATTGGGTGAATTACATGAGTGTTGCTGTATGCTTTATGCTTCCGCTGTATGTATGCATGCATTTAATTTATGTTGGAATTGTGTATTCCGTGTTCCGGGTGCTTGAAAATATAGTAACAACCTTAGATTGAATAGGGAAATCTTAAGGGCGTTACATTTCACATATCGTCCATCATTCATATCATATCGTTTCTCATTCTTCAATTCTCATATCATACATAATTTTAACGGGGTTATATTTCATGTCATTTTTCGTGATTTCATGTCATTCATATCATGCAATATACACATAATTTAGGAGACATAACATTTCATCATATACATATCATACCATAACATATTGCATCACAATATCTCATATCATAAATATGTCAATTTATCACATATCTCATACCGTAACATATTTCATATCATTTTCATATCATATGACAACATGTATATATCCGTCATTCACATGTCGTATCATTACCATATCATATCGTAAACACTTCGTGATCATATCGTTCCCTAACTTATCATAGTCTTAACGTTCTTATATCTATCACAGTCGTGTCGTTACATGAACGTACCTTAGTCATATCATCACAGGAACATATCCTAATGCTATCGTTCTATCAATCTACACATGTCCCTTTCTACCCATAACCTAACTGTATTCTTTTATCAATCTCTCATATCCAAAGCACTTCGGTATGTAACCTAACCTTAACATTTTATGAACGTATCTTACTCCTATCGTTACATTTTGTTTTGTGCATCATTCTCATATCATGTCTCAAACATAGCATTGAACAAATCGTATTGTAACTATTATAATACAATTCACATATTATAACATATCATAAACATATCGATCAACAAACAATTCACACATATCAATATATATGACACGTGCAGAACCACGGGGCACGTGTCAACATCAAATATCACTATGTCAATAGTAAGGTGCTTACCTGGTTAGCTTAGGTTGTTGTCATGAATATATCCTTAATGAAAGTTCGATTCTGTCCTTTGAAATCCAAGTCAACCTATGTGAGCCCATAACATCAGTTTCAAGTTTGAACTCTATAAAATTATTTCTCTACTTTACATTAGTCCATTGTTAAAGTCTTGAAATGTCTTATTTTCTAGGATTGCTGTTGTATAAAAACAAGTTGATAGAGTTATTTCAAGTCGTTCTGTGTTTCCGTGCCCTATGTATTTACTTTTCTCACTATTTAATTTAAGTTTTTAATTCATGAATCTTCCCCTTTTTTTTTTCTTTTTTTTTTCCTTTATCCCCTGAGTATTTACTTTTCTCTCTCTATTTAATTTAAATTTTTAATTCATGAATCTTCCTTTTTTTTCTTTTATCTGTATTTACTCTATTGTCTTTTAATTTTTTTCACATATATTCTAAATTTTTAGGGATTTCTGGTTTCCAAATCTTTTCCTATATCTCTCTTTCCTTTTCTCTCCTCTTAATACTTCAATTCTATTCACAAATTTTATTAGCCATTTTATTTTTAATTTATCCTTTGTGAATATAAATTTATTGATATAATTTACTAATCTTGATTTACTATAACTCATATAAATGATTGACATTTAATTTCTAACTCAGAGCTAAACAATGGTAATGATTTAATGATCCAACTATAACCGATAGATTTAATATATACCTTATCAAATCTATCTTGACATAAATCAGATTAATCTCAAGGTCATTCTCATTTTTTTTCTCAAATTAAATTTGTCAATGTTATTTTGATTTTTTAGCTTAAGGTAGGTTGATGAGAGATAATTGGGGAAGGGATGAGAGAATGGAGAGAGAAGTGAGGGAGGGTTGTTTAGTTTTTTTTTTTATATATATATATATTATTATTGATTTATTATATTTTTTTAACATAATTTTTTTATAACCGTATTAATTATAATTAACACAAGGAAATTAATCAGAACAAAGTATTTCAATCAGGGGTAATTGCATACTTGAAATCCAAAAATTTAACGGATGAACTCCCATTGATCGTCAACTCCACGCGCGACTAGGTAGGTCATGGATCCCACACGCTATCGACGGCCGGCGGCAGCTATGTCTCCAGCGTCAGCGTATTTGGGTTCGGTATCGGAACTGCAAAGGACGGCTCTCCCAATGCCCGCGTTGCTGCCTATAAGGTCTGCTGGCCGCTCCACGACACTGGCGGCTGCTTCGACCCGACATTGTTGATGGATTTGATCATGCCATCCACGACGGCGTCAATGTCCTTTCACTTTCCATCGGCAGTCCACCAACCGAATACTATGATGATATCATCGCCATTGCTTCCTTTCATGCACCGAAGAAATGAATCCTTGTGGGGTGCTCCGCCGGCAACTCTGACGCGAGCATGGCGACTGCTTCTAATATTGCTCCGTGGATTTTGATGGTCGGGACTAGCACTTTGGACCGTGAATTTCAAGCCCCCATTGAGCTTGGAAACGGGAAACGTTTTCGGGTTTGTTTAAGAATATTTAGTCATGAATTATAGTTTCACATATATATTATATTTGATTTTTATAAGCAAATATCCCTTCCATTATTGCTTAACCTACGTAGCATATTTGTCCTCGTTTGGTTGAACATAAAATTTGTTTCTAGTGATTAGGGGTCGAGCCTTTCGAGACCATTCGCGGGAAGAAAGCTATACTCATTGATAACCGAAGCTCAGGCGAAAGCGACGACCGCCTTTGCCGACGACGTCATGCTCTACCTTTGGATCATTCTAAAGTGAAAGGGAAGATCTTGGTTTGCTTGACAAGGGGCTCTTCGAGAATTGACAAAGGAATGCAAGTCGTCCTCACTGGTGCTGTCGGAATGATTCTCTGCAACGATAGGCTTAGGGGATTTAAAATCGTCGCCGATCTCCACGTTCTTCCAGCTTCCCATATCAGTTACAAAGACGACCAAGCTGTTTTCTCGTACATCAATTCCAGGAAGTAAACGAATTACAATTTCTTTACTTCTTTATGAATCTTGTTTTTGACAGAAATCCAATGGGATATTTGATCCCGCCGTCATCCAAAGTTAATATCAAACCTTCTCCGACAATGGCGGCTTTCTCATCTAGAGGACCCAACATGGTTTCACCGAAAATTATCAAGGTTTGGTTATGAATTACAACACCCATTTGAGATTATCAAGAACAGAGTCCATAGGTTTCTAATTCTTTACAGCCGGATGTGACAGCGCCGGGAGTGAAGATAATCGCGGCATTCTCCGATGTCGTGAGCCCAACAGGGGAGCCATTCGACAACAGAACAGTTCCATACATAACAATGTCAGGGACATCCATGTCCTGTCCCCAGGTCTCCAGTATTGTCGGCCTCCTCAAAGCTCTCCACCCCCAATGGAGCCCCACCCCGAATGGAGCCCCGCCGCCATCAACTCTGCCACAATGACCTCCACCAGAATTAGCGACAACACAATGAACCTCATGCTCGACGCTCCCCTATCTTCCATCCACTCCACTGGCGCCATCGACCCCGGCCTCGTCTACGACCTCTCCCCCAACGATTACTTAGAATTCCTCTGCGCCAGCGGCTACAAGGAGAAGAACATTCGAGTATTCGCCGATGGCAATTTCAAGTGCCCTGTTTCTGGTTCTATTTTAAACTTTAATTACCCTTCCATTGCAGAACTTAATTGGGAGTGTCACCCTTACTAGAAGGCTGAAGAATGTTGGCAGGCCGGGGGTTTATAGAGTCAGAGTTCAGCAGCTGGAAGGAGTTAAGGTTTCAGTGAAACCAAGCGTTTTGAAGTTTTGGAAGATTGGAGAGGAGAAGAGGTTTGAATTGATGATGACCGGAGCGGCAGTGCTGTGGTTTCATCTCTGAACCCATTTTATTAGGAGGGGTTACTAGATTTCAAGTTTTGATTTATGTGGCTGAAATCATATATGTTTTTTACTATATGAACTAGTTCTTAGGAATTTTTCCTTTTTATTTGAAACTTTTCCCCCTTTTTCCTTTTTAGTTTAACCAACTATTGTAGTTTAACCCATTGTTGCACCAAACAATTTCTTTTCATCTATCTATCTATTTTACCGAGCCTCTCTCTAGGACAGTGCCTAGATTTTTAGTCTTTCATATGGGTTGGAATTTACCCGACAAGAAATTTCGCTACCTTAAGAACCTTATAATTATGGCCACCATGCACTGGGCTGATCGCCTGCTCCTCTGACTTTCCAGCATTGGCAGGCGTCAACCACCTTACATGGTCTTAAGACTTTGCGGGTGGTGATTTTCTGCTACCATCATATTAGCCCTTTTGAGCTTATTCATATTTTAATCGAAGAGAGGTCAGTTCGACCTAGAGATAGATACGGGTGATAGAAAAAAAAAAACAAGTCCCTAATTCAAAATATAGCGTGAGAGGGTCAAGCTTCGATCGAGTTTCCATTTCCAAGTACGGGGGGCGGCAAGTCCCTAATTCAAAATATAGTGTGAGAGGGAACAAGCTTCGATTGAGTTTCCATTTCCAAGTAGGGGTGGGGGGCAAGAATCTTTCTCTGACGACCTTAAATTTTCTATTTAATTTAAGGTCGCTACTATATGCATATCATAAACATTGAATGCGGAAATACTTAATTTAAACTATCATAAAACATAACGTTCAGCTAAAAATAGTCATGGACTTACATGTTTCGAACGATAAATAAAATAAATAAACGTTTAAATTAAAAACATCCTATCCTAGTCTAAGTCTAAGAAAATAAATACGACTACTCTATGCATGTGCCATAGTCGCGAGTTGCGATGCTGTCGTGAATGTCTTACCTTAACCTAAAATAAAGGTAGCACATGACTTGAGTATTTTAAGAAATACTTAGTACGTCACTCCACTATTGGGGGTTAAATGCAAAAACATGTGAATGCAATGACGGGACCTATCATATGAGTCTATTTTTCCTACGATACTATTCTAATGGGAAGCTTAGATGTGTACCATATACTCTGCACATAGCCCATACGTGCGAGTATGGGCTTACCAGATAGTTCGCACATAGCTGGGCCTCTTTTCATATCGGGCGAGCCTTCTCTGGTAGCTCAACTTTTGCCAGATACCCATTAGAATTAATAATCGTCACGGCAGCATTATGTAAAAACATAACGATACTTTGTCTGCCTAATGGATGTACGCGTTCGTACCCTCGTGATGGAATAGGGGTATCCCACTATGCATGAGCACACATAATGCATGAGGTCCCAACATTTTCCCGTTTTCATTATCATTCAATACAACCCCGCTAGTGTTCTGTACATATTATATCGTTTTTCATATCATTTCATGTATCGTTCATCATTCATATCATATCGTTTCTCATTCTTCAGTTCTCATATCATACATAATTCTAACGATGTTATATTTCATGTCATTTATCGTGATTTCATGCCATTCATATCATGCAATATACACATAATTTAGGAGGCATAACATTTCATGATATGGAATCAAACCAAGGGAAAGTATGAAACGGATTACATGATAATGATCAAGAGTAAAACAAACTCGTGATTTGAATCATTCCACAAGATGTTTGATCAATACCACTTGAATGACTCTAGCATGCAAGTTCTGTTGGGTTTTATGTCCTAAAACTCATAGTTTGTAAACAAAAACATATTCTATTTTCAATAAAGTTATTATTGTTGTTTATTCAGTAAAGATTGTTATTGAATAAAGTGAACTTTACGATCATTAATCTAAATCCAATAAACTAAGAACACTCTGGCTATAGTATGACTACTTGAACTATATGTAGAGACATAAGAGTGGATCAAGTTCAAGTATATAGTCAAAATGATCTATAGTATAAGGATAAGGCTGAGTACCTTATTCTGGGGACACTATGGATGCGGCCCACTTTTGTATATGATATAAACAATGTGATCACTAAATTGTGCATGTGGAGACATGTGAGTGGGGGCGTCCTATGCAATGAGTATTGCATAAGATCGGACCATGAAGAAAACCACTCTCACTTTATAAAGTCGTTTACTGTTGAGACTGATTTTCTTTTCATTCGATAACCTAGGTAACTCGGTTTTAATCCTGAGCTAACCATGAACTCCTGTTTATTCGGAATTATCCTTAGATTTGCATGGGTGAGAGTGGCTCTAGTTCGCCGACTCAATAGGCCTCCCATTTCAGGGGTAAGACTGGGTGAATGGCTGGGGACGTGGGGTGCAAGATGGAATTCACTCCTACCCACTTTTAGGGATAGAAGAAAGGTAGTTCCCTTAAGCACTGACTCCAGGTCTTGAACAAGGGGCCCCACCCTCTCATTGGCCTGAGAGGGATTCGGTTTACTGGTTGGACCACAAACCAATTGTTTATTAGAGGATCAGTGAGACATAAGGAACAAGAAGTAACTTTAGGGGTAAAACGGTAAATTGACCCAGCTCTAGTTACGAACAACCTGTGAAGGATCGACTTACTAATCATGGTTATATCAAATGGACAGAAATATATCTATAGTGAGGGGAGTGCAACTACTAGGCTATAGTGGAGTGTCCTAGTAGTTAACGAATGTTGGTTAACAAGGTTAATGAGTTTAACCGGTTAATCTTGGATCGTTGGAGCCCATGATCTATAGGTCCATTAGGTCCCTCTGCTAGCTCATATCGGACTAAACCATAGAACAGTGTGACGAGTGAGTTCGAAGTGTTCGAATTCAAATTAGGGAATATGCGTTACATATATACGATATATTTAACCGCAATTTTATTTTATTTACGAATTAAACGAAAAGAGAGAATCTGAGATATTTAAATAAGATTTAAATATCTTAATCAATTATGTGTTGGAATTGATTGGGATTGACATTTGAATTAATATTAAATATTAATTAAATAGTTTAATTAATCATTTAATGTTACATTAATTTGAAATTCATTATTCAAATTAATTGTTGAATTAAAATGAAGAAAGTCAAAATGTTGACTTCATTTAATGGAAAATTCCATGTTAGTGGAATTTTGAGGTGTCAAAATTTGGTTTAACCATGCTTGCCAAATAAACCCCACAAGTTTGAGTGGAATTTTGTGTCAAAATTTGGTGATCTCAAATTTGCATGAACATGCTGACTCTTTAAATAGAGTGATCATGGTACATGGAAGTTCTTCTCCTTGGTGAAAAACCGTGAGAAAAACCTCTCACAAATACTCTCTTCACATATACAAAATCCCTCCCAAGTTTAGTCACTCACTGGATTTTACAATCCCGTTCTAAGGCCGGAGGATAGTGGAGAAGACACTAGTGGTGGTTCGAAATCGGTTCGTGAGGAAAAAGGAGTTTGAACTACAAAACGTTAGTATCTAAACTCATTAAGTTTTAATACTTATGAACATGCTAGTTATTTACTATAATTGATGTTCTAAAAGTGCCTAAGATCCAAATTGCTTCCGCATGTGTTATATTAACACCATCAAGTTCTCAAACCAACGGATATGGAATCAACCCAACTGAGAATCAACATCAAGAGTAAAGAAAATCTTAGCTCTCAACAAAGCTAACAAAAATAGAAATTATATTCTTTCTTACTTACAAAATGTGATGTCTCTCATTAAAAAAGAAAACTTTATATAGCGTGTACCACCTTAATTTAGACAATAACTCCCAAATTAAATTGACTGGTAAATCATAAATACCCATAACTTCCATATTAAAATGGCTAGTTAAGGGTGGAATATGGTAACCTAGGTAAAAAAACAAACAAATATTTAAATTATAATTAAATAGTGCAATGAATGAAATGTGCTTATTAGTCGGACTAATTCCATAAATTTAGCTGAGTTCATTAAATGTTATTTAAAGTGCATTTAATGCATCTCTTTCTTGAAGCATAACTTTGCACAACATATAAGGGAGGTCTCCAACGTCTTCTAGAATTTCCTTTAATGAGCTCACCATAGCTTGAATACAAGTGTACAAGGTTTGTTGTAGTTTCTTGGCTCTCGTCCTTGTAATTGGACCTTGAGATATTGACATTCCTTGGTCATGGTTCATATCATTCTCTCCCTCTTGAAAAGGATTCGTCCTCGAATCCCAGCCATCACCTACATCAAAAGGACTCAAATCAACAACATTAAAAGTTGCACTACCACCATACTTACCTGGTAAATCAATTTTATAAGCATTGTTGTTGATATGCTCAAGAACTTGAAATGGTCCATCTCCTCGTGGTAAAAGCTTAGATTTTCTTTGAGTAGGAAATCTTTATTTTCGAAAATGCACCCAAACCCAATCTCCTGGCTTGAAGATGACAATCTTGCGTCCTTTATTAATTCGGGGGGCAACCATAGAATTTTGCTTCTCAATTTGTTCTTTTACTTGGTTGTGTCGTTCATGAACGAACCTTGGCATTTGCATCAAAATTCACAAACTATTTTGACGGCATAGGTAACAAGTCAATGGGGGTTAAAGGATTAAAGTATAAACAATTTCAAAAGGTGTGCATTTAGTAGTGCTATGAACAACCCTATTTGTAACACCTACTCATCGACAACGCGACTTACAGGAGTTACCATCGACACCAAAACAAACTCCGACAACCAACCACAAATTTAGAAACATTTCCAAAACATTTCTATAAACATCGAGTAAAACATTTAAAACCCAGTACTATTTAAAACATTAAACAACCAACATAACTTTTAAACAACGAAAAGCATAACTACATAAACAAACCAAGACATGGATTCCCAATGGTCCCTAGCCTGCTGGTCTTGTCCTCGGTTGGCCTGCATCATCTAAATCTGGTAAGAAAAGTTATAATAATTTTGATAGTAATTAAATTATCTAGTAAGTAGCTAACTTATCTTTCCAGGTGTTTTTAAGTTTTATTCGCCATTGACTCCTAGTTTCTCTTACCAGGGTCACCTGTTCATTAATGCGGTATCTCAGCTACCTCCAGCTTAGGTTACTGACTCTCTCTCTATATGCTTATCTAGAATTTTCAGACTCGTATATAAGACTCGCTCTCGGTCAAATACAGCCCGTCTACTAATTTCTTCGGCGGCCTGTTCATCTCATATACCAATGGTCATGAGTACTCATTCTCTCTAACTTAGCACTCAGCGCGTTGGTCAGGAACTCCGCGGGAATTAGTAAACTACAATACTCATATAAATAAGTCACGACTCAACAATCAATAAGCATATCCTAGAGTCATAATCTTTCCATTAACATGCATAACATACTCATGTCTAATGCATGTTTTCATACATTTATAATGTTCGACACAGAACATTCTTGTAATCATTAATAACATGCTTACATCACAAGCAAGCAATACAATATACAATAGACATTAAATATCATCAAATCTCATATTAACATATTAAGCTCTTAATCATGTAAACAACATACTCACAACTTGTAAAATAAATTAAGAACTAGTTTAAAGAACGATATGCTACTTACTTGGTTTCGAATCCCTTTTTCCCTTGGATGTACGGGTATTTCAACCAAATTCCTTCCTATTAGACCTATATTTCACAATTTTCAAGATAAGTATAGACCAATCTCGATAGGACAGGTCAAAAGAAGTTGAACGGGACAAACAGGGAGCCAAAATAATGATGCATGCCCCCTCACGCGCCCCCACTCTCTCTGTCAGCAGAATTCACGCACCCTTTCTTCTTCCTTGCGATTTCCTGCAATTTTCCCACTTTTACATTAATTCCCGTTAAGTCTCAAGGCCATACTCCAACCCTACAGCCCGTATTTCGTCCCGACTTCTTATACAACTTTCTAAATCTCCTTATTACTATTCTAACAAGCCCTATTTCATTACCTATTACTCAACATACACCAAAATATCAAGTTTTAAAGGTTCGGTAATATAGGCTTTGCGTTACCTTCGTATAAACGTTCGATTCAGCTCAAAATTGCCCTTTGTCCTTAAAGAACTTCTCGGCAACAACCTCCCTCTTCTGATTCCTTAGTAGTAACGGAGTGTAATCAAGCTAAACCACACCAAATCCGAAATCCCCAATATTTCTACTCTCTTTTTGGTGTTCCCTTCTCTCTGTGTTCTTCATTTTTAAATCCAAACCAACTCCCCATCTTGCTTCCACCACTAACTCACAAATCATACTACACCTCCAGCCCACGCATTCATTCCGTTCCCCTTTTTCCTCCATGACAGCGATTCATTTTTTTTTTTCTTTATTTACAGATTTTTTATTATTATTATTATTTATTATTATTATTAAACATCAACACAGCACCAAATAAGCATAAATATACATATTTTTATTATTATTTTTAGATTATGTTGTGCCATTAAACCACCTCCATGAGCATCCATGAGCAGCCCTCACAAGTAGCTCACTTATGGATACCACATATGGAACAAGATGGTATGTAAAGTTTGTCTTTTTGGAACAAAAATCCATCTAACAACAATTAATTATCCACCATGAGTCCTTTTTCACAAGATTCAACAAAAGGAGCAAAGAACATGTCATGTTGATACAAATCCTTTATGTGTTCAAAACCCTACAACTTAGCATTCAAAGTAGTGAGGAGGACATACCTTCGTGATAAAGCATATGCAACAATGTTCTCCTTACCTTGTTTATATTTTATGACATAAGGGAATGTTTCAATAAATTCTAACCACTTAGCATGTCGTCTGTTGAGTTTATTTTGTGCTCTCAAATGCTTTAAACTTTCATGATCCGTATGAATAACGAACTCGTTAGGCCAAAGATAATGTTGCCAGCTTTGCAATGCACGAACCAAAACATAAAGCTCTTTGTCATAAGTTGGATACCTCAAAGATGCACCAGTCAACTTCTCACTAAAGAACATTAAAGGTCTTTGATTTTGCATTAATACAGCACCTATCCCTACTCCACTAGCATCACATTCAATTTCAAAAGTAGACTCAAAATTAGGTAATGCAAGCAAAGGAGCAGAACTCAATTTTTCTTTCAAAGTATTAAAAGCAAGTTCTTGATCTTTTTCCCATATAAAGGATACATTTTTCTTAACAAGTTCATTCAAGGGTGAAGCAATTGTACTAAAATTCTTAATGAACCTACGGTAGAAACTT
>NC_036657.1:4347540-4393249 GCF_002806865.2 Cucurbita pepo subsp. pepo | reverse complement strand
ACTACATCCATGCAATTCATCAAGCATATCATCTAATCTAGGAATTGGATGCCTATACTTTATAGTTATCTTTTTTATAGCCCTACAATCAACACACATATGCCAAGAACCATCTTTCTTAAGTACAAGAATAACCAGAACATAATGACTCAAACTTTCACGTACATACCTTTTAGCAAAGAGTTCACTTACTTGCCTTTGTATCTCTTCAGCCTCCTTTGGATTAGTCCTATATGCTGGTCGGTTTGGAATTGGCGCGCCAGGAATGAAGTCAATCTTGTGTTCGATCCCTCTAAGTGGTGGCAAACTACTAGGCATCTCCTTGGAAAATAAATCTTCAAACTCTTGCAAAAGCACAATAAAATCACTAGGCAAAGAAGGGTTAAGCATGTTAGTAAAGTAACAAGACCCCTTGCACATAAGTACAAGAATAGTCCAGTTAGAGAGCAAAACATTCCTAGCCTCACTTATCTAATATACAAGCTTACTGATTTGGCTTTTCTCTTGCTTTTTTTTTTNTTTCTTTTTCTTTTTCTTTTTTTTTTCTTCTAGGTCTACTCTCTTGCTTTTCACTCAAGCTCTTTTTTTCACTTCCATTCTTTTTCAATCTCTACTTTTGCATCAGCCTCTTGCCTTTTCTTTTCAAGTTTGGAATGATCAAAAAATACATCTTTTGGAGACAATCGAACAAGAGTAGTTTTTCTACCATTGTGAATAAAAGAGTATCGATTTGCATACCCATCATACATTACTCGACGATCAAATAGCCAAGGCCTCCTTAGTAGTAAATCTCCAACATGCATGCATATTACATCACATAAAACATCATCAACATATTTTCCAATAGTAAAAGAAACAAGAGCTTGTTGAGTTACCCGTACTTCCCCCACAATCATTCAACCATTGAAGCTTGTAGGGTCTTGGATGTTGTGTCTTTAAATTAAGTCTTTTGACCAGAATGGAACTCACAACATTGGTGCAACTACCGCTATTAATGACAACACTACAAGGTATAGATTGAACAAGACACTGAGTTTGAAATAAGTTCTCTCATTGGTCTAGGCCGTCCTCCTTAATGTGGGTGTTTAGAGCTCGTCGAGTAACCAAAGATATATGTGTAGGGTCCTCTTTACTAAACTCCTCACTCTCATCAGTTTCCTCATTTATGTCGTCATGTGCCTCTTCATCCATAACAATTTCTCCCTCCTTGATTTGCATTTGGGCAATCTCTACTATAGTGTCCTACCCCTTGACATCTCCAACACTTTTAAATCTCTATTTCGAACATTAGACTTTTCTACTTTTTCTTTCTCTGTTCTAGAACTCTCCACTTTCTCAAATTTAGCTTGAGGCTTCTCATTAATCTATTGATTTTTATGCTTATAATCAATGTTCTTACTATCCTTTTTCCATGTACAAGTAGAATTGGAAAAAGTTTTAGAAGAATACCGTTGAGACCTTTGTTGGATTTGCCTCTCTATCTTAATTGCAATGTGCAACAACTCCTCAATATCAAAATAAGGTTGTAAATCAGTCTTGTCTGCAATCTTTGTATTTAACCCATTAAGAAACCGCGCCATGAGATCCTCCATGACCTCATCGAGATCAAGTCGATCCATCAATGTATCCATCTTCTTGTAATAATCCTCCACAGATTTGCGTCCTTGTTTCAATCCTCGAAGCTTTTGCGCCATGTCCCGTTGAAAATATTGTGGAACAAAACACTTCCTCATGGACTCTTTGAACTCGTACCATGAATCAATTGATGCTTCAAGGTTTCTTCTCCTACTTAACATCAATTTATCCCAACAATTTGAGCATATTGTTTGCATTGAGCAATGCATAACAGTACCTTCTTTTCATCACTAAAATTATAACAGTTGAACACCGACTCCACCGTTTTCTCCCATTGAAGGTACTCCTCTGGATCGGTTTTGCCATAAAACTTGGGGAGCATCAAATTAAAACTTGGGGAAGTTTTAATTTGATGCTCCCCACGTTACGATCAATTCTATCATCATAAGGAACGCGTTGTTGTAAATTATGATACCTTCTTCCATGGTCTCTCCCTCGTGTCAAACCACGACTAACCGCATGTGGATTATCCTCGTGTTGATCAGAATTGTCACCCTCATATATATTGGTTGAGGGTGCAGGTAGTGGAACCCTGTGTCGAGCTTGATTTTGAATCTCCAATATTACTATTCGATCTGTCAACTCTTTGATTCTTCGAATTAGTCTTTCCATGGTTCGTTGTTGTGCTTCTCTAAATCGTGCATTAGTAATGTTAGGATNATCGTGCATCAGTAATGTTAGTATTGTCGTCTGGATTTTCCATGCTACAAAAGAAAGGTAAAAGAAAAANGTCACGTGTGTTCACTCGTGTTTAGCACTCAACCTTCGAATCAATGTATCATTCCCTTACAAAATCACCCTTACAATTGAGCACAAGCAAATCACACTCTAAAAAAAATTGCGACGTGAGACAAGCTATGTTATAGAGCTAAGTGCAATTCAAAGTGAATAGACAGCACACTCAACACATAAACAAGAGTATTAAAGGAGCAATTCGAATAACGACAAAGAAACGAATTAAAGAAAGAAAATGAATGAGGACTAATTTAGATGTAGTAACATATGAGAGCTACATATAATAATCCAGACGTTAAAAAGAAGACATTTAACATCTATAAGATTTTTTTTTTTTTTTTTTTTTNTCTAATCAATTTACTAACAATAAAATTGATTTAGAAGATCTTAGAGAAGAACAAAGTGTTGATAAGATCAATTTCTAACACTTTATAAAATATGTCAACATGAATTAAAGCACATAAATAATATATTTTTTTTCACATAAATAATGTTTTTTTTTTCTTTTTTTCTTTTTGGCTATATATTTTTTAGATGGAATGTGAACATGCTACACAAACTGAAAATATATACATCAATCAATCAAAAGAGATAAACGCAAGCAAACATATTTCCGATCTTAAGCCTAAACCTCTAATACCAAATAATATGGAATCAACCCAAGGGAAAGTATGGAACCGATTATCTTGACCATCAAGATCAAGAATAAAGAAAACTCATTTCTAAACTTTGATTGTTAGCTCTCAACAAAGCTATAAAAAAAAAAAAAAAAAAAAAAAAAAAAAAAAAAAAAANAATAAAAGAGAAGGCTTTATATAGCCTTTACAACTCAACATATGTGACACATAATTTTCAAATTAAATTGACTAGTAAATGAAAAATACTCATAACTTTCATATTAAAATGACTATGGTGGAATATGGTAAATTAAGTCGGTTACAATATAAAAACTCCTATATGCAATGAATTTAATATGCTTATTAGTCATAGACTAGTTTCATAAATTCAGTTGGAGTTCATTAAATGCCACTTAAAGTGCATTTAATGTATCTCTTTCTTGAAGCTCAACTTTGCACAACATATAATGGAGGTCTCCAAAGTCTTCTAGATTTTCCTTTGATGAGCTCATCATAGCTTGAATATAAGTGTACAAGGTTTGTTGTAGTTTCTTGACTCTCGTTCTTGTAATTGGACCTTGAGGTATGAAAATTCCTTGGTCGTGGTTCATATCACACACCGCCCCCTCAAGCTACACCACGGGCTGGATTGGACCTCACCACACGAATGGTTTTAGAATCGCTCCAGATGACGATGCAAACAATGTTGGCTACAAAACAGGCCACATTGTTAGCTACGCAACAAGTCGCAGCAATGGCCACGCAACCAACCAATGCAACGACCATACAACCAACTAATGTGATGGCTACACAACTAGCCAAAAATCTGCAACTGGACAGGGGGACGAATTGGTTAAAAGACTTCACACGGTATGACCCCCGTCCGTTCGTCGGTTCAAAGGAAGATCCCACATCAGCTCAGATGTGGATAGCAACCATGGAAACGACCTTTGAATCAATGAGATGCCCTAATGACCACAAAGTAGCGTGCGCGACATATGTACTACAAAAGGACGCATAAGTGTGGGGAACAGATAACAAATAGAATATCAACCCGGGAGAGGGGATTACAACATGAGAAACCTTTAAGGAGGCCTTCCTGAAATACTACTATCAAAGGAAAACCCGTATAAAAAAAACACCAAGAAATTAACCACCTGACCCAAGGCGTACACACTGTGGATCAGCAGGAATTCATGAGATTAAAGAGGTTTGCACCATCACTAGCACACACTGAAGAAAAACAGACAGAGAAACTTGTGTTGGGGTTGAACCCGAAGACCCGCCTCATGTTGGAGGCATTTAACCCGAAAACTTACGAAGAGGCCCTGAGGACGGCCAAGGCCCTTGAGGAACCTCCAGAGGAGAAAAACTCGGAGCCAACGGCATCTGTAGGAAAGAAACGTCCCGTTGAGGCGAACCCACGAAATTCCAACCTCCACTCAAGAGACCTTGACATCAAGACGAACGACCTGCTCCGCCTCCAGTACCGAAAAAACCTCTGTGTCACGAATGTGGGAAACAACATTGGGGTAGATGTATGGCAAGCTCGAGGGTATGTTACACGTGCGGTCGTGCAGGTCACACGGCCCAATTTTGTATTGGAACGGACGCGAGAAACCTAAGGGGACCCCCTAGAGGAGTGGTTATTTGAGTACCCACCATGCAAACCCGCGCACAGACCAGGGCGTATGCAACGACCAGTAAAGAGGCGGGAACGTCTGACACCATGGTGACAGGTACGCTTTCTATACTAGGACACTTTGCATTGACGTTGTTTGATTCAGGTTCTACCCATTCATTTGTTTCTTTGCCATTTGTTAGTCAAGCAGGGTTCGTAGTAGAGCCCTTGATGCATGTATTGTCGGTCGGTACCACAGCAAGAGTAGATCTGGTTACTGAAAATAGACTAAAAGACGGACAAGCAGTAATAGCTGGATGAACCATCCAAGTAGACCTAAAAGTAGTAGATATGACGGATTTTGATGTCATACTAGGAATGGACAGGCTAGCCGAAAACTTTGCTAGCATGGACTGCCATAAGAAAGAGGTAGTATTTACACCTCTAAATGGACTTACCTTTAAGTTTAAAGGAACCTTCACAGGCACTACCCCAAAAATAATATCGATGATGAAAGCCATACGCCTGGTATAACAAGGAGGGTGAGCGATTCTAGCCTGTGCGGTGAACACAACAGGAAAAGAGAAAACAATAGATTCGGTACCCATAGTAAACGAATTCCAAGATGTCTTCCTGGAGGACCTTCCGAGAATCCCTCCATCATGAGCCGTAGATTTCGGAATAGAACTTGAACCAGAAACGAGACCCATCTCTAAAGCCCATACCGCATGGCCCCAATAGAACTAAAGGAACTTAAATCACAACTACAAGACCTATTAGATAAAGACTTCATTCGACCTAGTGTATCCCCTTGAGGTGCGCCAATGTTGTTTGTTAAAAAGACAGATGGCTCTATGCGTCTATGCATTGACTACAGAGAATTAAACAAGAGGACCATAAAGAACAAATATCCATTACCCCGCATCGAGGACCTATTTAACCAACTTCGAGAGGCAACAGTGTTTTCTAAAACAGACCTTCGATCACGATACCATCAAATTAAGATTAAAAATGAAGATATACCAAAAATAGCCTTTCGAACCGGATATTGCCACTATGAGTTTGTGGTAATGTCCTTCAGCCTCACCAACACCCCAGCAGTATTCATGGAATTAATGAACCGAGTATTCAAGGAGTGCTTAGACACGTTTGTGATCGTGTTCATAGACGACATCCTGATATACTCGAAAACCGACGAAGAACACCAAGAACACCTCTGAATAGCCCTAACTATTCTAAGGGAGAACAAATTATATGTCAAATTCTCCAAATGCGAATTTTGGCTAGGACAGGTTTCGTTCTTGGGACACGTAGTGTCTAAAGACGGAATTTTAATAGATCCCACCAAGATAGGAGCCGTCACGAAATGGAAACGGCCAACTACGGTTAAGTTTATAGAAAGTTTCTTTTGGATTATCGAGTTTCTCTTAAAGACCTTAAATATCTACCTTAACACTTTATCTTACTAATTTATATTCAAAGAAAATTATGATATAATAATAAATTAATTAATTAATTAATGAGAATGGTTAAATAATATTTAAAAAATAAATAAATTAACGTTTATTGATCCAATTAAAAGAATTATAAAAAAAAACTTGCAAATACTCCTAAAATGTTAAAATTTAGTAAATAAAGCAAAAATAATAATTGAAAACAAATCGTTAAATAAAACCTACAAAAACAATCCAATCAAAACTAAATCACAAATATTTGAGAGAGATTTAAAAATTCAGTCAATTTTTTTTTTTTCTATTTTTGAAAAAAATGAGTATGATCCCATAATATCCCAAATTTTTCTCAGTACAATTTTCTTATAAATAGAAGTGGCAATTAAGTTTATAGGGAGTTAAAAATGATGAACCTTCCTAATTTCATTCTTATTTTATTCTGGTCTTTTTAGTTAATATCACCTATCATCGCTGTCAAAAAGTACTATCACTGTTATTTTTAGGTTTCTAAGTATTATTATACGAACCCTAATTTTATTTTTTTTGGATTGCAGTCCTATATTGTGTTATTAGGATCTCACTCACATGGGTTAGAGTTGCAGTCCTATATTGTGTTATTAGGATCTCACTCACATGGGTTAGAGGTATCAGCAGTAGATCTTCAAAGAGTGGTCGATTCCATTCCCATCACAAATTGCTCGAATCCTTCTTGAGGGGTTTGAAGTTCGATTTTTTTATCAAATATAGTTATTATTATATTATTTTGAATTAATAAAAATTGAAAACCTGGAAGGCAAAAGATGCAATTTTTCACTCATATAAGAACCATATAAATGGGTTTGCAGCAATTCTAGACGAGGAGGAGGCCATCGAGCTTGCAAGTAAATACCAAACTATTTTTATTTTAATATATATATTTAAATAATAATTAATAATAATTTATGGGATAGAGCACCGAGAAGTGGCAGCAGTGTTGCCAAACAAAGCCAAAGAGTTACGCACAACTCATTCATGGGAGTTCATGCATTTCGAGAAGAATGGTGTTATTCTCCCTTTTTCTCCTTGGAGGAAGGCTAGATTTGGAAGAGATGTCATAGTAAATATATATTATCTTTTACTTAATTCATATAATTCATCACATTAACCTAAAATATCTAATTTAGATCATAAAGGTTAGTTTGATTGTGGATTCTATTTGGGTTGGTCGGGTTACTGACAATTTTACCTAATTTAGATCATAAATGGATTCGGCTTGTTCTGGTCACAGACCATTTAAATGGATTCTGCTTGTTCTGGTCACATACCATTTAAAAGGATTCTGCTTGTTCTGGTCACAGACCATTTATCTAAATTAGATCTTAAATTAGATCATAAAGATTAGTTAAGATTGTGAAATTTATTTGGATTATTTGGGTAAATTAAAAAATTAGTAAATTAAATGTTTTTTTTTAAATTAAAAAGTTAGGTAAATTAAATGTTTTTTTTTTAGTAAGAAAAAAAAGGTGTATGGCCGGAGTCCAAGAGTTTTGGAGAACAGGGCATAGCTGGAGGTGTGCCTTCGAGGTGGAAAGGAGGCTGCACGGATAAAACCCCTGATGCAGTGCCTTGTAACAAGTACCATTGTTAATCATATTTTGATATTTTATTATTATTTTTAATTCCGATTAAAGGGTGATTAACTGCATTAATTATGATTAACCCAGGAAATTAATCGGAGCAAAGTATTTCAATCAGGGGGTAATCGCGTACTTGAAATCCCACAATTTAACGGATCAACTCCCATTGATCGTCAACTCCACGCGCGACTACGTAGGTCATGGAACCCACACGCTATCGACGGCCGGCGGCAGCTATGTCTCCGGCGTCAGCGTATTTGGGTCCGGTATCGGAACTGCCAAGGGCGGCTCTCCCAAGGCCCGCGTCGCTGCCTATAAGGTTTGCTGGCCGTTCCTCAACAGTGGCGGCTGCTACGACGCCGACATTTTTGACGGATTTGATCAAGCCATCTACGACGGCGTCGATGTCCTTTCGCTTTCCATCGGCAGTCCACCAGAAGAATACTATGATGATACCATCGCCATTGCTTCCTTTCATGCACTGAAGAAAGGAATCCCCGTGGTGTGCTCTGCCGGCAACTCCGGCCCGAGCATGGCGACTGCTACTAATATTGCTCCGTGGATTTTGACGGTCGGGGCTAGCACTTTGGACCGTGAATTTCAAGCCCCCATTGAGCTTGGAAACGGGCAACGCTTCTGGGTTTGTTTAAGAATATTTAGTCATGAATTATAATTTCACGTATATATTATATTTGATTTTTATAAGCAAATATCCCTTCCATTACTGCTTAACCTATGTATCATATTTGTCCTCGTTTGGTTGAACATAAAAATTGTTCCTGCTGATTAGGGGTTGAGCCTTTCGAGACCATTAGCAAGAAGAAAGCTATACCCATTGATAACCGGAGCTCAGGCGAAAGCAACGACCGCCTCTGCCGACGATGCCATGCTCTGCAAGCCGAAAACTTTGGATCATTCTAAAGTGAATGGGAAGATCTTGGTTTGCTTGACAGGGGGCTCTTCGAGAATTGACAAAGGAATGCAAGCCGTCCTCGCCGGTGCTGTCGGAATGATTCTCTGCAACGATAGGTTTAGTGGATTTAAAATCATCGCTGATCTCCATGTTCTTCCAGCTTCCCATATCAGTTACAACGACGGTCAAGCTGTTTCCTCGTACATTAATTCCAGGAAGTAAACAAATTACAATTTCTCTACTTCTTTATGAATCTTTGTTGGAATGTTTCTCTGATTGTTGTTGTTTTTGACAGAAATCCGATGGGATATTTGTTCCCACCGTCGTCCAAAGTTAATACCAAACCTTCTCCGACCATGGCGGCTTTCTCATCCAGAGGACCCAACATAGTTTCTCCGGAAATTATCAAGGTTTGGTTATGAATTACGACACCCATTTGAGATTATCAAGAACAGAGCTCATGAGTTTCTAATTCTTTGCAGCCGGACGTGACAGCGCCGGGAGTGGACATAATCGCGGCATTCTCCGGCGCCGTGAGCCCAACAGGGGAGCCATTCGACAACAGAACAGTTCCATACATAACAATGTCAGGGACTTCCATGTCCTGTCCCCATGTCTCCGGCATTGTCGGCCTCCTCAAAGCTCTCCACCCCGAATGGAGCCCCGCCGCCATCAAATCCGCCATAATGACCTCTGCCACAATTAGCGACAACACAATGAACCTCATCCTCGACGGCGGCTCCCCTTTCTTCGCTCCAGCCACCCCCTTCATATATGGGTCAGGGCACATCCACCCCACTGGCGCCATCGACCCCGGCCTCGTCTACGACCTCTCCCCCAACGATTACTTAGAATTCCTCTGCGCCAGGGGCTACACGGAGAAGAATATGCGAGTATTCGCCGAGGAAAATTTCAAGTGCCCTGTTTCTGGTTCTATTTTAAACTTTAATTACCCTTCCATTGGGGTTCAGAACTTGACTGGATGTGTCACCCTTACTAGAAGGCTGAAGAATGTTGGCAGGCCGGGAGTTTATAGAGTCAGAGTTCGACGGCCGGAAGGAGTTAAGGTTTTAGTGAAGCCAAGAGTTCTGAAGTTTCGGAAGATTGGGGAGGAGAAGAGGTTTGAATTGACGATGATCGGAGCTGTGGCGGAGGGTCAAATTGGTTATGGTACGCTAATTTGGACCGACGGCAAACACTTTGTTAAGAGTCCAATTGTGGTTTCTTCTGGCTTTTTCTGAACCCATTTTGTTAGGAGGGGTTACTAGATTTCAAGTTTTGATCCATTTTGTTAGGAGGGAGTACTAGATTTCAAGTTTTGATATCGGTTACTAAAATCATATAGTTTTTTTTTTTTTCTTTTCCTGATATGAACTAGTTCTTAGGAATTCTTTCTTTTTTATTTGAAACATTTCTGGGTTTTCCTTTTTAGTTTAATGAATTATTTTAGTTTAACCAATTATTGAAACAAACAATTTCTTTTCATCTCTCTATTTCATCGTGTCCAGATTGTTACGCTTTTCGTGCAGGTCGAAACTTATCTTACAAGGAATTTTGCTACCTCGGATCGTTATAGTTTCACTAGGGTTTTGATCGCTGGCTCACTTGTTATCAAGTCACCAACTTCCTGGACCTTCCGACACTAGGTAGGTGTCAGTTTTCATAATGGTCTGCGGGTAATGTTGTTTTAATTGAAGAGAGAGGTTCGAGAGGTTCACAACCATTTTTTTTAAAAGAACGAGAGTGGCATGACAAGTAACACACTTGACAAGAGATAGATACGGGTGAGAGGGGCCGAGCTTGGACCAAGTTTCCATTTCCAAGTATGATTCTCCGCCTCAAGGTATCTTCTTCTTCTTCTTTCATCTCGAGAGCACAATTTTCAATCAAATGAAAAGGTTATTTATCCTAAAACTTATAATAAGTTTGATAATAAACTCAATTTTAGGTTTGGTTGGTTTGAGTTTCATTTATTCAATTTATTATTTTTTAATAGAAGGAAAATGTTAGTTTGTAAAACGTCAATTTATTTATTTTCAAATATTTATTACAATTTAAATATATATTTTGAAAAAGTTACTTCCAAATAATTTAAAATTATTTTAAGGAGAATAAATCATAATAAAATAATTATGAAATTAAATAAATCACGAGAGTTTATGTTAAGACAATATCATTGGGACACTATGAAGCCTCAAAGGAATATTGTATGTCAGTTGGGAATTAGTTGGAAATTGGTCAAATTTTCCTCTTAGGAATACGATGGCTCTTTCAAATTAGTATCACCTTCTTTCCTTAATTGTAACAAATACCTTAAAATTTATTTCTTTGAGAATTCTTGTTGTTGTTCGAGCTCTTTAAGGTTGTGCAGTTACTTAGTGACTTCTTTCTTTGTCAACATTTTTGTCATGTGGCTTATTGTTGCTCCGACTTTTACTTGTGTGAACACTTCTTTTTCACTCTTCGGCGTGATACCTCTCATTTGCTTAGCTATGGCTTCTTGGCTGGTTGGCTGGCAACTTCTTTTTCACTCTTCGACGTGATACCTCTCATTTGCTTAGTTATAGCTTCTTGGCTAGCTAGCTGGGAAGTATTGAGTCATCGTGATGTCATGTTGTGAAATTGATAACTGCTCATTCTCCAAAAGTTGTAGTTTCGTATGGTTCTTATTTGAGAACAACTTCATGAACATGTCTCATGCTTCTTTCGGTGTCTTGTCATCCCAAATGTGCTTTTTCTTCGGTTGTGGTTTTCAAGGCAAACATTGCTTCTGATGTGGAAGACCAAACAAAGCTAAAATCACAAAGCATACTAAGAATTCGAAGAGTCAGACAACCTACACCAACCTTGCTCTGATACCATGCTAGGAATCACAAAGCTCTACAATCGTATGATATTGTCCCATTTGAGCATAAGTTCTCATTGCTTTGTTTTTTGTTTCCCCAGAGGCCTCATACCAATGAAGATAGTGTTCCTTACCTATAAACCCATGATCAACCCCTTAATTAGCCGATGTGAGACTCCTCTCCCAACAATCCTCAACATATTTGGCTCGAATATTCACCATTGTAAATAAGATGAAAATTCATGGTAAAAACATGAAACAAGTGGTGATTATTGAAAAAATCTTGAGATCAATGACCTCAAGATTTGACTGTTATATGTTCGATTGAAGAGTCTAGATGAATTGCAAAGCATCTTGCTGGTACATGAGCAAAGACGGAATGAACATGTAGATGATGAACAAGCATTAAAGGTGACATACGATAATAGAATCGGTGGAAGAGAATGTGATCAAGCTCATAAATTTTTTCAAGGAAGATGTAGAGGAAGAGGTAGACATCCATTCAACAAAGCTATAGTTGAGTGTTACAAGTATCATCAATTATGACATTTAAGATATGAGTATTCTCAATGGGAAAGGAAGTGCATTATGCTAAGCTTGAGGAGATAGAAGAAATGTTGTTGATGTCGTATGTGGAGCTCAATCAATCAATGTGTCCAACAAGGAATAGTTCTCCGATCTTGAATTTCGATCTTGCTTGTAGAGTGATTCGAACCTCAAACAAGTATTCTTGCCTTGAGATATTCGATCAATAAGGTAATCCGAATCTTACTCCCCTTGTAATGATTTTCATATCATTTGATATCAGAGCTTTCCCTTGAGCTGATTTCCTTATCATTTTGGTATCTAACACTTTCCCTTGGGTTGGTTCCACATTGTTTGAATGATATGAAATCACTACAAGGGGAGTAAGATTCAGATTACCTTGTTGATCGAATATCTCAAGGCAAGAACACTTGTTTGAGATTCAAATCACCCCACAAGCAAGATCGATCATGTCTAGCTTGAATGATTCTTGTTGATCAAATATCTCAAGGCAAGAACATTTGTTTGAGATTCGAATCACTCCACAAGCAAGATTGATCATGTCGAGCTTGAATGATTCTACATGCAACCTAAACTACATAGAATTGTAAATAAACTTAGCCATCGACTAAAGAAAAGCACAAATGCTCATTTTACTATATTTTCCAAGTCTACTTACAAATAGAACATACATGTCTTTACATAGCCTCAAAATAGAACTCTCGACTTTACACGAGACATTTCAAGAGTTTGTAACATTCATACGCCACTAGCATTTTCTTTATATCTTCATTGAAGTATATTGTATGATTGATGTCTCTTGGTTCATATCACGAGAGCTTATGCTTTAGGTGGACAATATCATACTATTGTGGAGGGTTAACTCTTTATTCGAGTTGGTACGATTGAACCCAATTTATAATTTTTTTTGGATCATCGAACTTTTTCGAAAACCGTAGAAAAGAACCCTAATTCACTCCAAATTGGGGTCGGGTGGAAAAAGGTTGTTTGTATAAATGGTTGGTGGCGCAATCATAGAAAACTGAATCGGACAAGGAAAGTCAATGTTGGAGCCTAATCTACATGCTCCGTGAAAGGAAGAAAGAGAAAGGGGAACGGAAAGGAAGAAGGCGCAGCCGTATACGCGCAATTGGGATTGCAATTTGCAATTTGTAATTATATGATCACGATGGCTAAAAGTCTCGCTCACTTTAAACTTCATCCAACTTCCAAATCATTTCCCCTCTTTTTCTCTATCTTTTCCTCAACAATTTCTTGCTCCTCCGGATTTTCTGCTCTTCCAATCTTGTTTCAGTTTACGAATGCGTTTCTTCTAATTTCTTGCAGCGCTCGGATGAACACCAATTAGTTTATATTCTCATTGTTTTAACTGGGTCATCGCGGGTGTTGACGCCCCATTTCGATTTCATTTTCGTCTACCTTTTCGAACATTTCACTTTCTTTCATTAATTGCCACGCTGATTCTCTGTTTCCGTTTCCAATTTATCTCTAAGAGTAGAATTCTATGTGTTCTGGGTATAAGAATATGAAGCTTACTGTTCGTGTAATAGAGGCGCGGAATTTACCAGCGACGGATCTAAATGGATTTAGTGACCCCTACGTTCGGTTGCAGCTTGGTAGGCAGAAGTTTAGGACCAAGGTGGTTAAGAAGACGCTGAATCCAAGTTGGGGGGAAGAGTTTAGCTTCCGGGTGGATGATCTTGACGAGGAGCTATTGATTTCTGTCTTGGATGAAGATAGGTATTTCAATGATGATTTTGTTGGACAGGTTAAGATACCCATTTCGCGGGCTTTTAATTCTGATAATGGGTCGCTTGGTACTACTTGGCATTCTATTCAACCTAAAAACAAAAAGTTCAAGCAGAAGGATTGTGGTATGTTCTGTTCTCCATAGTTTTTCATGTATCTTCGTTACAAATTTATTTTTGAGAAGTTGATGATTATTTCATGATGTGTGATCCAATTTTTGGTTGTGTTGCTGAAATTGTGATGAAATTTTCCTTGAGCAATGTTCATTTTCTTGTTATGAAATATGGTTCCTGAAAAGGAGTTGAGGAAGTAAGTTTTTGTTGTAATCTTGGCAGGTGAAATCCTTCTTGCTATATGTTTTTCTCAAACCAAAGCATTTGTAGACTTCAATTCTAATGGTGGTGTATCTTATCCAAAGACTTCCACTGATGAAATAATGGGTTCGCCGTCGAGGTCTCATAGTGGCAAATCTAGCTCACCATCTCCAGTGAGGCAAAGAGAAAGTTCGTTGAAGGAACATAGATCTTTTCAACAGAAGACCTTTGCTGGTCGTCTTGCTCAAATGTTTCATAAAAATTTAGATTCTGCTTCACTCATTTCGTCTCGAGCTACTGACCTATCAGAGATATCTGAAATCCCTGCTTCTGAAGTTTTGGAAGTCAATTCAGAAGAGCAATCCTCTATGGCCACATTTGAAGAAGCAATAAAAGTATTGGAGTCAAAAGATCAAGAAACTGAAACCCCATTGAATTTTCCAGGAATAATGGTTGATCAATTGTATGCCATTGCACCATCTGACCTCAATTCTCTACTCTTTTCATCAGATTCAAGCTTTCTATCATCTTTGGCTGACCTTCAGGGGACTACAGAACTGCAACTTGGAAATTGGAAGTTTGAGAATGGTGGTGAAAGCTTAAAGAGAACAGTATCATATCTTAAGGCTCCAACAAAACTAATCAAAGCTGTCAAAGCATTTGAGGAACAAACGTACTTAAAAGCTGATGGAAATGTTTATGCAGTTCTAGCTATTGTAAGCACTCCAGATGTAATGTATGGGAACACATTCAAAGTAGAGATACTTTACTGCATAACGCCTGGTCCTGAGCTTCCATCAGAAGAAAAATCTTCACGACTGGTTGTTTCATGGCGAATGAATTTTCTGCAGAGCACTATGATGAAAGGAATGATTGAGAATGGAGCCAGGCAAGGTATAAAGGACAATTTTGATCAGTATGCTAGCTTGTTATCTCAGACTGTTCCTCCAGTTGATCAAAAGACTATTGGATCAAACAAGGAACAGGTTTTGGCGTCTTTGCAGGCACCGCCACCACAGTCAACCTTTAAACTTGCTGTCCAATATTTTGCTAATTGTACTGTTGTGTTCACTACTTTTATGGCTTTGTACGTGCTTGTACATATTTGGCTGGCTGCACCTAGCACAATTCAGGGGCTTGAATTTGTAGGGCTCGACCTACCTGATTCAATAGGCGAATTTATTGTGTGTGGTGTCCTAGTTCTGCAGGGTGAACGTGTTTGGGGGATGATTTCACGCTTCATGCGAGCCAGACTGCGAAAAGGTAATTTCAGTATAACGCATGCAGCCGGTTTGTTACTACAAGCTCTATCTGATTGCGGTGCCTTCCTTTATAACAGGGAGTGATCATGGAGTCAAAGCACAGGGAGATGGATGGTTGCTTACTGTTGCTCTAATTGAAGGGTGTAGCTTAGCCGCAGTTGATTCAAGTGGATTATCTGACCCATATGTGGTTTTTACATGTAATGGAAAAACAAAAAACAGCTCAATCAAGTTCCAAAAATCTGATCCTCAATGGAATGGTATTTTTGTAATATGTTTGATACCTGTTAGTTATTAATCATGAAAATCTATTTTTGTTGTAGAAACTATTGTCTTAAATTTATACTTGATACAAACTAATGTTCTTACACAGACCTTGTTTTTTTCTTTCAGAAATTTTTGAATTTGATGCAATGGATGAACCTCCCTCCGTGTTGGGTGTTGAAGTTTATGATTTCGATGGGCCTTTTGATGAGGCTACATCTTTGGGATATGCTGAGATTAATTTCCTCAAGACTAGTATATCAGATTTGGCTGACATTTGGGTACCCCTTCAGGGGAAGTTGGCTCAAACATGCCAATCCAAATTGCACGTGAGAGTTTTCTTGGATAATACCAGAGGCAGCAATGTTAATATTGCTAAAGAGTATTTAAGTAAAATGGAAAAAGAGGTTGGGAAAAAGGTACATAGCCTAGCATTCTACCTTAGAATTTACGTTCTTGACTGGATATCTCTCTCTCTCTCCATTCAAATACTAACACCTTTAGTTGCAATGAATTGTAGCTCAATTTGCGTTCTCCTCAGTCGAATTCAGCCTTTCAGAAACTATTTGGGCTTCCAGCTGAAGAATTTCTTATTAATGACTTTACGTGTCATTTGAAACGTAAAATGCCAATTCAGGTGCTTTAGTTATTTCGTAGTTAATTGTTTATTTTCATCCAGCAATTAAAATTATACTTCATGAGTTTCATCTAATAATTAGTTGCTGTGTCCAGGGGCGCATCTTTCTGTCAGCTAGAGTCATAGGTTTCCATGCAAATATATTTGGGCACAAGACCAAATTCTTTTTCCTGTGGGAGGACATTGAGGATATTCAAGTTGTTGCTCCTACTCTTTCATCAATGGGCAGTCCAATTATTGTTATCACTCTCCGAGCGGGTAGAGGTATGGATGCAAGGAGCGGTGCAAAGACACTAGATGAGGAAGGCAGACTGAAGTTTCATTTCCATTCCTTTGTATCCTTTGGTGTAGCACAGAGGTAATTTCGTACACGCTTGCTAGTTCAGTACATTTGATTTTTTACTCATGTCGTGACCTTTTTGTCGACTCTTTTCTTTTGGTACGTGCACTTACTCATTTTCTTGTCTCAAATGGAATTCTTTGCTCTTTTCTTCTAGAAATATGTACTTGTATTCTTATCCAGAAAAAAATTTATTCCCTTACATTATGGATCTTGGATGTGTAGGACTGTGTGGGATGTTGTAGTAAGATTCTAAATACAAGAGAATGTTAGGATTACTTAATAGCTTGTTTAGTAGTGGTTCATTTGGTTGTTTAGTAGTTTAAGGATTGGTTGTTTTGCTTAGTTTGTAATAGGTAAGGAGTAGGGGCTTTGTAAATACACGAATGTTCTCTTGTAATTTGAACACTTTGATAATTGGATATTTACAAAGCCTTGAGTCCACCTAATGTTTATTTCTTTTCTCTCGTTGTGCTGCTAGAAAATGGTCCTTTGTTCTCCTGAAAATCATTTCCATTGGAATACATGACTATTTGCATATGGAACATCACTTATTTATTTGATATCAATTGTTAGGCGTCACTCATTGTCTTCTCTTATGAGAGGTAGGCATCATACAGATTTAATATATCTCCAATCTGTAGTGGTGGTAAAACTGAATCCGATCAAATCGATATCCTCGAACTTCTTCATTCATTAATTCTTGAAGAGAGAGAGACAGTGGAACCATTTTTCTAGTTTTCTAGGGTTTCCTCCCATCAGCATTCCCAGATAGGTTAGGAGCCACTATCCATCAGTTTACTGGAGTTTGATCGTCTGATTTTCTATCTTCTGCTAGCTAATGTGGATCCAGTGATCACAGTTTTCTGCTAGTTAGTTTTCACCCTGAAGCCAGCTCAAGCATCTGAAGGAGGTTTCGAACTCGTGTGTGCATAAGAACATAAAATAGTCATCTAACAGATGTCGCTGTTTCTTCCAATATGAAAACCTTGCAAACATTTAGTCATCATCCGCCCACGCTCCAAATAGGCTCAAGAAATGAGCTAAACTAAAATGAAAATAGTGAGAGGTTATCACTTGCCTCAGCACCTGGATGTCTTTGGTCTAACTTCAGTTTGTCTTTTCAATTATTTTAAAGGCTAAACCTTAGTGTTACATATGCAGCTCTCCATCGGAGAACACTTCCCTAGATGGGAAATCCCATTACGTTAAGCTTTCACCTAATCACTTTTGACAACCACTGCTTCATTTTTCTCAGGTTTTAATCGACTATCTGGTAAACCATTAGAAATGAGCCTAGAATTTGTCTATCCTTTATGAGACAAACTCATTATAGCAAATGATGATTGAAATTAGCCTCTTTGATTTGCTCTAAAGTATTTCGCACCCTTGATAGGGTCTTCCCAAAAGTGAATTCTGAGATCCCACATCGGTTGGGGAGGAGAACGAAACATTCTTTATAAGAGTGTAGAAACCTCTTCCTAGCAGAAGCGTTTTAAAAACCTTGAGAGGTAGCCCGAAAAGAAAAACCTAGGATAATATCTGCTAGCGGTGTGCTTGGGCTGTTACATGAACATTCATATTGTTTACCACCCCAAATTGTAGGGAAGCAATCTTTGTGTTCATGCATTTAGAAACAATGTTCCAATAACTTTTGCATCTGATTCCTTTGATAAAAAAATTAAAAAAAAAGTAACTCTGAATTGATTTATAGGACAATCATGGCTCTGTGGAAGGCCAAATCTTTGAGTCCAGAGCAGAAAGTTCGAATAGTCGAAGAAGAATCTTCTGAAGCTAAAGGCTGCTTACAATCTGAAGAGAGTGGATCATTTTTGGGCCTCACTGAAGTCAGTATGTCTGAGGTTCTCTCTTCCACACTTTCTGTTCCTGTAAGCCCTCTTTCACTCTCTCTTAATTTTGTGCACATGAACTTGATTTGCACATTACTATACTACCATGTTTATTTTATGACTTTATGTTTATTTTATGTTGTAACAACATTTCTGCTGGTGCTTCCAGACCAGCGTTGCTATGGAGCTATTTAATGGGGCTGAGTTGGAGCGCAAAGTTATGGAGAAAGCTGGTTGCCTTAATTATTCATTTACTCCATGGGAATCAGAGAAGGAGAATGTTTATGAGAGGCAAATATATTATATTTTTGACAAACGTATCTCCCACTACAGAGTGGAAGTGACAAGTACACAGCAAAGATACTCACTCCCCAATAAAAATGGTTGGCTCGTTGAAGAAGTCTTGACTCTTCATGGAGTTCCCCTTGGCGACTATTTCAATGTATGAATATTGAGTTATTATCTTGCCTGTCTATTTGAAAAACTTTTAAGCTCATTGTTTTGTTCAATGCATCTTTCCTTGCAGGTTCACCTTAGATATCAAATTGAGGATTTACCTTCTAAGTTGAAGGGATGTAGCGTACTAGTATCTTTTGGAATGGCCTGGCAGAAAAGCACTAAGAATCAGAAAAGGATTACAAAAAACATCCAAAAAAATCTACAAGATCGTCTGAAAGCGACTTTTGAACTCGTTGAGAATGAATCTGCAGCAAAATAGTGCTTCGATTTAATGTTCGTGGAGATGATTTATACGTGCGCAAGGGAGAGCTGGTGCTTTGATGCTGGGTGATATTCTGCTTCCCTTTTCAGCTAAACGTCTAGCTGATTCAAGCTTGATTGGCTAGCACGTATTGAAATCTTTACCTGCTTCATATGATTGGTTGGAGGACTCTGAGGTGAATGCTTAAATTTGATGGAATGGAGATTGCTTTGACCTTTGGAAACCTGGTGTTTTTTATCTCAGTAAGCTGGAAGTTTGTGCTACGTTTGCATACAGTTGCTGCGTTGAAACTCAGAAGCCCCTTGGAGAGTTGTTATCAGTGCTTCCCCTCTCGATGAGGATGGCATAGGTAAAATACTTAGTCTCGACGTGGCCATGGTCACATTCTTTGTTCATTAGTTTATACCCTTAGGTTGTTTGTAATCATTCATTGATAGGCAGGATCTACTAGCAGGTATTATTAGTGATGGCGAATCATCACGTAGAAGTCTCTTGGTTGTTTTACGGTGCATGAGACATAAATGCTGATTCATTGTACATTGTAAACCAAGTAACGGTATGTTTTTAGTTCAATTTTTTGATTGATCTAAGACCGAGCCATTTCTAGGGATAAGGACTGGTGACTTTTTCGATTTTTGGAATATAAAGGTTTCAGGAGGTTAGTGTCACGGCTATGCTTGTCCAACGCCTTGTCGTGTGTCGAATGTCATGTAGAAGTCTCTTGGTTGTTTTACGGTGCATGAGACATAAATGTTGATTCGTTGTACATTGTAAATCACGTAACGATATGTTTTTAGTTCAATTTTTTTATTGATCTAAGGCCGAGGCATTTTTAGGGATAAGGACTTGTGACTTTTCTTGTTTGTTTTAATTTTTGGAATATAAGGTTTCAATAGGTTAGTGTCAGGGCTGGCTTGTCCAACGCCTTGTCGTGTGTCGAATGTCATAGTCATGCTTGTCCAGGGTGCGTTGCTTGTGGCCGCGTGCTCACTCCAAACCTCTTTTACTTGCTTTTATATTAGATAGGTCTTTACTAGTTTTGTTAGGTCAATCTAGGGGTGAGTTGTCAAATCTTCTTACCAGGGTTATACGTTATTTCTTAAATCAATTTTCAAATGTTTTCTAAAATATTATATTTCCTCATTTTCTAAAACCTTTTTCTGGACTAGAGACTAGAAGCTTGAGTCGGATCTCAAATTTAGGTCGGGCTGACTTATCTCAAGATGAGAGAGAGTATCAGACAATCGTGGTGCTGTTAATCCTAATAAAGAACGTCACTGTGTGTCGAGGCTTGAGCCTGTGGTATGATCCTCTCTCTCCCCGAAGAATTATTCAACGGATTCAAACAAATTAATTGACAAACCTTTCAAATTAAATTAGGGTTTACTCCAATGAGTTCGTCTAACATAAGACACAAATTTAAAAAATACAAAAAAAATTATTATAAACAAAATAAAATAAAAAATTGGTTTAACATAAAAGTATTTTAAATCTTTTTTAATCTTAAAATTAGTTTTGTCTATATTTAATAAATACTTTTAATTTTATATTAAATAGATTCTCCAACTTTTTAATTTTAAATCTTTGTTAATGGATTTTGACTTATTGGAGGCTTAATAGTAATAAATTTAAACTTTAAATTTAACCAAATCATCACTAAAACTTTTCAAGTATTTTAATCAATTAATAAACTTTGATAATTTACCTTAGAGGTAAAACTTTATCTCTTTAATATTTCAAATTAATTAGCTCGACTAAGTATTTATTAGCAAAAATTTTCGAACAGACATTTCAATTCAGAATATTACATAGTGTCTTGTAAAAGTATACAGTAAAATGTAACAAGTAACTAGTAAATTATTGATTCTGACATAAAACTATTCTTTTAAGTTACTTTTATGGTTGAAAATTAAATGAATTCAAGTATTATTATAACTGAATTACAAGTGAATTTAACTATCGAGAAGAGTAAATAGAAAAGTTACGTAACTATGTGGTGAATTTTAGCTATTTTTAATAGATTCGGAAGCTCTCATCTCAAAGTCATGCATAGTGATTACTTCTATAATTATTTTGTAATTTTTGTTAACAATATTATAGAAGAAGAATATTCGTAACCGTTCAATTACTTCTATATACGAAACTAAAGTATTTAAAGAGGATTTTCAGAGAAACAACTATGTATCTAAAGTGTCTAACTAAACAAACATACAGATTACTAATAACAACTCTTTAATAAACTGAAATAACACATACAGTATGTAATTTTCCGGCCTCCCCTATAAGGTTTAACTGTTCATACCCACTTATTTATACAGAGGAATCGACATATTAGTCATACAAAATTAATAAAATAAGAAAAGAAAGTACGAGATTAGAGAGTTATCGTAATTGTTGTTGTTCTTCAATGAAAGTTCCCCATTTGTCCCCACAGAAACCTTTTTATTCGGTAGTTGACTTGCAGATTTATATTAAATTTTTCGCATGTCATCCGGATAATGGATCACCTTTTTACGTTGAACCAGGATGGACTATTTCATGTTTACTAATTAGAATAAATGAAGCAGTTAATGATGAGTATGTATGCAAGCAACCACCCTTCGACCGCCACCAGCACTGGTAGCTCACCATTATCACCACTGTGCACTGCAACCACCCATCGATGGTTGTCGTCGCCACCTGAAAGAGTGAACCATTAGTTTCGTTAGGCTTGATACTTTTAGTCCAATCTCAATTCTGGATTTGAGGTACCTCTAATATTTATCTCTAACCTTCAATATAGTAACCAAGGTACCAAAGTCGGAAGTCGAAGCAGCAACTAACGACCTGTGTTTGGAAAGTAGGAATTGTGCTCACATATTCTATAAGAGAACGATGACCGATAAAGCCCAACAAATTTTGGAATTGTTATACCTTGTGCAATTTAGATTGATTTGTAGATGTGTTAATGTAGGTTCGGTCTAAGTCAGAGCTGAACTGATATTTTTAGTAGCCATTAAGGGATACATTTCGGGTCAGGAACTTTCCTATTGAAACTAAACTGTTTTGTTTTCTAAAATACGACCGTATGTGTATGCCATTCTATGGATTGTTATATGGATGTTGTTTGTTGTCATGCCTATTAACCATGAGAATAATTGTTTTGGGACAGCATATGTGAATGCTATGATTAAACTGTGTACATCAGGTAACTAACCACTATTGTTCACATGGATGATTGTTGAAAATTATTTTCATCGTAAGAGTTAGATGTTGTGTGTATCGGGTAACCAACCACTATTGGTCGTTGAGAAGTGTTTGCTGAAAACTATTTTAGATGAGTAGATTACACACTGTATTACGAGCAATCAACCATCAAGGTCTCTTGATTTTAATCGATGAACTATATGATCGTTTGCATATCTGACCTCAATAGAAGAGAACCTCACGCACACAGTTTTAAAATGAATTTTTAGGTAGAGCAAGGCTGTAACATGAGAGTGACGAGCCTGAGAATTTATTATTTGAAATTATTCGATTAAATTGCATATTTTTAAATTATTTAGAAAGGCGTACTCAAGCATGATATTTTTGTAAATTATCTTTAGCATGTTTGTATATATTTTAAATTATAAATTTTTTATTACTAAGTGGCACTAAAATATATTAGAAACAATAACTTACGAAAAATGCTATCGTAGATCTTTTGTAGCGGTTTTCGTATATCGTGACAACCTATATTATTAAAAGTCTGAGACTTTTTATAGCGTTTTTGTGTAGCTATAATAAATGCTTTAATTATTTTAATGTACGTTTGAAACACATTTTCTCAACATTATTAATTTTTTTTAATATAATTTACTCTTTGCTAAATTCATGCACATGAAATAATATTTCATAATACATTAAATACCAACTAACTTCTATTCATAATCTACTTATTCGCTACAAAAAAAAATATAGTATTCAACTGGATCTATATAAGAATATTAGACAGTTACACTTCCCCGATTTTCAAATCAGCTCTTCTCCACCTACAAAATAAATAGAACAAAAGCTCACGATCCACCATACATCTACCAACCTTAAAGGTACTCAAATAACCATCGATATATTCTATATTCCACCCTTTTACGAATATCAATTTTTTTTAAAAATGAAAAATTTGAAAGTTCACGAATATTTTTTAAATTTGGGGTATTTTTTTAATATATATATATATTTATTTATTTATTTATTTATTTATTTATTAAGTTTAAAGATATTATTTTATCCTTTTAAAACTTAAAAATATTTTTGAGATAAATAGTAAATTTCAAAAGTTTTTTTTTTTTTTTTTTTTTNAATAATAGGGAATCGTTAATCTAGAGGTGATAATATAGATAAATAATTAAAAAAATATATTATTGTATTTTTTTTAAGAGGTTATAAGTATTAATAAAATTTTATGAGTAAAATTTTAAATGAGATATTAACAATTTTTATCATATAAATGAATTTTCGTGAAAATTGAGAGTATTTTAAAAACAAATAATATTTTAAATTTTAATTTTTTAATTTTAAGAATATTAATGAAACAAATTAAATTTGAGGGTTAATAATTTCTGTAATTTACCCAAAATTGGAAACGAACTTATTTTGAAGGAAAACTTTGACAACAGAGAGAGAAGAGAGAGAGAGAGAGAGAGAGAGAGAGAGAGAGAGAGAGAGAGAGAGAGAGAGGGAAAGAGCGATTTGGGTTTGGCATTAAGCATAAGCCGAAAGATAGGGCGATTCAAGGAAGAACGGCAGGCAACCGTCCGCCACTTGGACGGCCGGAGATATCAGGGACTCCGCTGCTCTCACTCTCCACAAATCTCCTCTTCTTACTTCACCCTTCTCTCAACCTAGATACCCTATCACAGGTGAATTTCTCCCTCTTTTGTCTCTTCTGTTCAATCGACGTATTTCAACTATCAATGAAATCGAATTCAATTCAAGGACCTTCACTGTTTTCTTCATTTACTACCTTCTTTCTCCTTCAATTTTTCTTTCATGTCCTCACTTTACTCTTTCAAACTTCAGTTCTACTAACTTTTTCAACAACAATTTCTTTTCAATTTAATATCACCATTCAGTTTCTACTCTCTGATCAATGTCTAAGTTCTTCATTTTTATTGCCCTAGTTGGACGAATTGTTGCAACTTTAATTTTCTCCCTTCTCCTTGTTTATGCTCCCTACCGCAAGATTTTGTGTTGTGCTCAGTTCCAATTCTGCATACACTATTAGATCTGTGACTGTTATTAACTTGTGACTTTTGCGATGCCATTTTTATTTTTTATTATTTTGTTTATTTCAGTCGCGTGTTGTCTGATACAGTTAGACTTTGAATGAAGTTAAAAAAAAAAAAAAAAAAAAAAATNTTGAAACACATTTTCTCAACATTATTAATTTTTTTTAATATAATTTACTCTTTGCTAAATTCATGCACATGAAATAATATTTCATAATACATTAAATACCAACTAACTTCTATTCATAATCTACTTATTCGCTACAAAAAAAAATATAGTATTCAACTGGATCTATATAAGAATATTAGACAGTTACACTTCCCCGATTTTCAAATCAGCTCTTCTCCACCTACAAAATAAATAGAACAAAAGCTCACGATCCACCATACATCTACCAACCTTAAAGGTACTCAAATAACCATCGATATATTCTATATTCCACCCTTTTACGAATATCAATTTTTTTTAAAAATGAAAAATTTGAAAGTTCACGAATATTTTTTAAATTTGGGGTATTTTTTTAATATATATATATATTTATTTATTTATTTATTTATTTATTTATTAAGTTTAAAGATATTATTTTATCCTTTTAAAACTTAAAAATATTTTTGAGATAAATAGTAAATTTCAAAAGTTTTTTTTTTTTTTTTTTTTTTAATTTTAGCAAAAAAAAAAAATAAAAAAAAATAATAGGGAATCGTTAATCTAGAGGTGATAATATAGATAAATAATTAAAAAAATATATTATTGTATTTTTTTTAAGAGGTTATAAGTATTAATAAAATTTTATGAGTAAAATTTTAAATGAGATATTAACAATTTTTATCATATAAATGAATTTTCGTGAAAATTGAGAGTATTTTAAAAACAAATAATATTTTAAATTTTAATTTTTTAATTTTAAGAATATTAATGAAACAAATTAAATTTGAGGGTTAATAATTTCTGTAATTTACCCAAAATTGGAAACGAACTTATTTTGAAGGAAAACTTTGACAACAGAGAGAGAAGAGAGAGAGAGAGAGAGAGAGAGAGAGAGAGAGAGAGAGAGAGAGAGAGAGAGGGAAAGAGCGATTTGGGTTTGGCATTAAGCATAAGCCGAAAGATAGGGCGATTCAAGGAAGAACGGCAGGCAACCGTCCGCCACTTGGACGGCCGGAGATATCAGGGACTCCGCTGCTCTCACTCTCCACAAATCTCCTCTTCTTACTTCACCCTTCTCTCAACCTAGATACCCTATCACAGGTGAATTTCTCCCTCTTTTGTCTCTTCTGTTCAATCGACGTATTTCAACTATCAATGAAATCGAATTCAATTCAAGGACCTTCACTGTTTTCTTCATTTACTACCTTCTTTCTCCTTCAATTTTTCTTTCATGTCCTCACTTTACTCTTTCAAACTTCAGTTCTACTAACTTTTTCAACAACAATTTCTTTTCAATTTAATATCACCATTCAGTTTCTACTCTCTGATCAATGTCTAAGTTCTTCATTTTTATTGCCCTAGTTGGACGAATTGTTGCAACTTTAATTTTCTCCCTTCTCCTTGTTTATGCTCCCTACCGCAAGATTTTGTGTTGTGCTCAGTTCCAATTCTGCATACACTATTAGATCTGTGACTGTTATTAACTTGTGACTTTTGCGATGCCATTTTTATTTTTTATTATTTTGTTTATTTCAGTCGCGTGTTGTCTGATACAGTTAGACTTTGAATGAAGTTAAAAAAAAAAAAAAAAAAAAAATTGAAAGAGTTGATGATTCGTGTTTTCTTCTTTCATTGAAAATATGTTCTGTTAGGTCTGTGGATCATTTGAAGTTCGATGCTGATGTCACATTGTGCTTCAATTATAATAAACCTCAGCCTAAGAGCATTTATTTAATCTGTAAGTGATAGAGATTAGAAAATGTATGGAAGAAGTGGCCTCGATAGATTCAAGAAGGCTCAGACCTTGGAACCGTTCTCTGTAACTGTCAATTCTACTTCACATGACTCTGCTCAATCTTCTGGCAAAGAAGGCATTCAACCACTCGTTCAATATTCACAATCAAGATCTTCGCACTTTCAATCCATTGACCAACATCAATCCCATGATTCAAAAAAACTTACTGGACCTGAAGCAGGACCATTAGTGGGGCAGACTCAGCAATCAACTCAGGTTGGAGGAAGTCAGTCCACTTGGCAGCCTCCTGACTGGGCAATTGAACCACGTGCGGGCGTTTATTATCTTGAAGTCTTAAAGGATGGTGAGGTTATAGATCGAATTAATCTGGATAGGCGGCGACACATTTTTGGGAGACAATTTCATACTTGCGATTTTGTGCTTGATCACCAGTCTGTATCACGCCAACATGCTGCTGTTATTCCTCATAAGAACGGAAGGTTGGATGTTTGTTTTCTTGACAATAATATCATTTNTAAAAAAAAATAATAGGGAATCGTTAATCTAGAGGTGATAATATAGATAAATAATTAAAAAAATATATTATTGTATTTTTTTTAAGAGGTTATAAGTATTAATAAAATTTTATGAGTAAAATTTTAAATGAGATATTAACAATTTTTATCATATAAATGAATTTTCGTGAAAATTGAGAGTATTTTAAAAACAAATAATATTTTAAATTTTAATTTTTTAATTTTAAGAATATTAATGAAACAAATTAAATTTGAGGGTTAATAATTTCTGTAATTTACCCAAAATTGGAAACGAACTTATTTTGAAGGAAAACTTTGACAACAGAGAGAGAAGAGAGAGAGAGAGAGAGAGAGAGAGAGAGAGAGNTTTATTTGTTTTATTTCCTAAGTTTTAACCCATTACTAGTCCTTTGAATTTTATTGCAGGTTACAGGTTATTTATATATCTAGAATTTGAATTAATTGTAAATATTCTTGATACATTGTGATATTCATGTTCTCATCATTGACACAATGACAAACCTACATTAGGGTAGTTATAATTTATAATTTTCGATTTTGTTGAGTGAAGATGATTAATAATTATAAATAGTGATTATAAATAGAGTGACTTTTCCCCTTTTCATTTTTTTTGGGGTGCGTTGGTGTAGCCTGTAAGGAGGTCACTCATAAGGTTGTAGAAGAATTGGTAAAAGAAATAATCATGTCAAAGAAATTCAAACTCTTGTAGTTTGATGATTGCCTCTAGAATCACATTGGAATATAGGCACGTTGGCTAAAAGATGGAAAAATGTTAAAGGAGTCAATGAACATCGGAGCAAGGGAGATTGGATATCTTGGGAATAAACTTCAACTGGGATCTTATGGACTCACAAGAGCGAAGATGCTATTGGAGAAGGAACCACTTTTATTAAGAAAAAGAGTGAAATCCAAGGAGGAGTTCATAAAACAAAATGGAGGAAGGAATGGTCATAGTTGCAAGATTGGTAGTGTCTGTCACCAAGGTGTTTAGATTTTGGCGAGTAGGGAGAAGATGGAAATGCTCCCTTGTGTTTTCTGTGATCAAAGAAGTGAGCAAGATAACGTGGTTCCATTCCACCACATTAGCACAACCAATGTAGAAACTATATAACTCAGTTACTTGATGCTAGTTAAGGCTCTAACTTCACTTGAAATATAAGATTTAGGCGTGGTAGGGGTGCATCCAATCCATAAATGAAAACATGTTACTACAATTCTTTCAAATATACTTTCTTCCATGTTTAGAATAAAACTAAGCTGTTTGCAGTGTGATCCACTTGGCTGATGAGTCTCTAGCGACTAAAATGTGATCAAACCAATGGGCTTACTGAGCAGATTTGGGATCATTAACAAACACACATCTTGTTGGGTTTCTTTTCTTTTACAAGATGAGGTATTCCTGGTGATGGTAGATGTGAATAATCTATTCTTTGTGCGATCAATGTTGGAGATGATAAGTTTGAAGAGTCCTTTGAATGCTAATCCATCCACCTCCATATAAGGGTACTAATTTGGATTCGTGGAATTGGAAAATTGGTGTAAGCCATAAGCTGCTGTGGACATTCTTTTTATGTACTATAAATCATGTGATTGTGATGGGTTGATGGTTGTAGGCAATATCAGCCAGTGAGTTTGAGTTGCCTTTTCCTACTGCATCATCGGTGAACTGTGGTTCTACTGTGGGCTCAATAGTTAGGAAAGTTGAACTTTTTGGAGGAGCGTGGAGAAATTGGTTGAAGGGTAGAATTGTGTGTTATGGTTGGATATTAAGTTATTATGTTTTAGGAAGGTCCTGTGCTTACCATACTATATGGAAATTTTCTGTCCCTACATATTTGTAGGGGGTCAAATTAATTGGCCATTGGTATTGATTTTAATCGGCAACCCTTTTGTAGCTAAATTTGTGGAGTTTGGGGAGGAATTTTTTGCTGGATTTTGTAAGTAGTTTCCGTCCATGGCTTTCATGCAAGCCTTTCAAGTGACATAACCCTTGTTACAACAATTTCCCTTTTTTGAAGCAAGAATTACGTACAGAAGTCTGTGTGCTTTATTTTACTAGTTGTCTATTAAGTGGCTGTTAGTGTTACTTGATTCATCCCTGTCCTCTGTATTTTAATAGTTGGATTGTTTTAGTGGTATATGAATCATAATTATTAGGTACCTCTGAAGGCCCGGACTTGGAAAGCATCAATGAATTTTCTTGANATGTTGTTATCTTTTGATAATTTCAACACATGTAATTCAAAAGTGTTGAGACTTCCTGGGGTGATTGTTAAGTATAATTTCTTGTTTAATGAAAAAAGGGTTAATTTTTTTCAGTTTAAAGGTGATATTTAGAGCTTGAGAGGCTCATAATTGAACTGTATTGGTCTGAACATGAAAATGATGATAGGTGTCCATGACAATGTCAAAAGCATATATTTATTTTATAGGACCTATCATGTAGAGTCTGAAAAGGTAAAAATGTTTTTTCAATTAGGTACTTAGCGAGATGCAAGGTTTTGTTCTCTTTCCCCTATCCGTACCAGATCTGATGTTGCAGTCTGTGGCTTTTGTTATGGGGTTCCTCTCGAGTTATCAGAACTTTCTGCTTTGCTTTTGCTGCCTTTGAGGTACTTCCATGTTAAATGTGGAGGAGTGATTCTCGTTTGACCTCTTGTCCTCCACAAGGCCTCTTTTTTCCAGCTCTCTCCTGTAACATCTGAGGGTTTTCTCGCTTCCCCTATTGACTCCATTTTCCTCACTTTGGAAGGTTAAGATCTTCAGAGAGATTTAAGTTCAGGTCTTACATGAGAACGTTAATACTTTAGAGTGCGTGGTGAAGACTAATGGTGAACATGAAAGGCTGAAAAAGACTTGTCCGACAAAAACTATGGTTTTCTCAAGTGGATTTATTATTTAAAAATCTTAGATTTCTTCTTCTCTCAACTCTTCTCTCGTTCTTTCCCTTTTGCTTTTCTCTGCTTCTTATCTCTCCTCCCGTTCTCTCTTCTCTCACCTCTCAACTGAACTATCTTATTAGGGGTGTGTAGAAGGGACTTTGACCATAACTTTTTGGAGTTGCTAGGTTGCTTTGTCGATTTGGTCTAAGTTCTTCAATGTCTTTGGAATGTCCATGGTGCAGAATAGTGATTGCAGGATTATGATCAAGGAGGTTTTGCTGAATTCCCTTTTTGGAAGAAGGGCAAAATCTTTAGGAAGACCTGTTCCATTGCCATCATTATGGGGATTTGGCTTGAGAGGAATTATAAGATATTTGAGAGGAGGTGAGAGATTCGAGGGGGAGTTGTGGGAGGTTTCAGTTTTAATGCCACAGTTTAGTAAGCATCATTGGCTAAGTCCTTTTATAGTTATTAGTTAGATTTTATTCTTTTGGATTGACGTCCTTTATGTAGGTTGTTGGACTCCTTAGATTTTATTCTTTTGGATTGCCGTCCCTTTTTGTAGTTTGTTGAGCTCCTTTTGTTGGGCTGTCTTTTTTGTATTCTCTTGTATATCTTTTATTTTTCTCTCTGTTTCTTATGAAAAATCAGTTTTTTTTTTTTTTTTTATGGATTACACAAACATTACCTCTAGAATAGACTAACCTGTTAAATGTTTTGAGAATTGCTAGTACATAAGAGGGATGGTTTTCTTGACCTGCTTAGAAAACGATTTAGCAGCCATCTGATTTTATTTCTTTCTTAATTATTAATTTTTGCACTACTGAATTTTCAACATCAAAAGATACTTTTTGATGGCCATATGAATTAAACAGTATTAGTTGATTTTGCAGCATATATGTAATTGATTTGGGATCTGCTCATGGAACTTTTGTGGCTAATGAGCGATTGACTAAAGACTCTCCGGTCGAGCTAGAAGCAGGACAGTCTTTGCGGTTTGCTGCATCAACAAGAACTTATATCTTGAGAAAGAATAATGCAGCACTTTTTGCTCGTCCCCCATTGCCCACCGAGTTTGATTTACCACCACCTCCTGATCCATCTGATGAGGAGGCTGTTGTTTCTTATAATACACTACTAAATCGCCTAGGTCTTACCAAATCTGGCCTGCCTTCATCATCTGAAGACAACAACCCGGCAAGTGCAAAAGATGCACAGCATGGAAGACCTACCAAAAAGCTTAGGAAGATGAGAGTGGCTTTCAGGGATCAACTTGGAGGGGAGCTGGTTGAAGTTGTGGGGTTTTCAGATGGTGCAGATGTAGGGACGGAACCTGGTCCAATAGGTGTTAAAGAAGGAAGTCTAGTTGGGAAATACGAGTCTCTGGTGCAGACTACCATAATACCAAAAGGCAAGGAGCAGTCTTCTTTGAGGGGAGATAATATTTGTCCAAAAGGCGTGACTGGTAAATTACAAGAAATCTTGAATAGGGTAAAAAATCCATCAAAAAGCGGAATTTATGATGACCTTTACGGAGAATCATTTTCAGGAAATGTGGGTTCATCCTGGGCATATTCTTCTTCTGGTACTGCTAATAAACCGTCTTCCCCTCCTAAAGTTTCGATTGGTAAAGCTTCCACTGAGAACCACGAAGAAAATAACAGGACCAATATTAACGACAGTGATGATGACTTGTTTGGTAACTGATCACAATGTGCAGAATGATCGTGGAAGTTTGTGTAGTTTTTCGTTGTGATAAAATGGTTGGAGTTCAAAGGCTGCAGCAATTCTCTGGATATGAATTTTTTCTTCTTCAAATGTAACCGGAGACTTCGATGTAGTCCATCAGGAATTTTCTTTTGTAGTTGCACGCTCTACTAAGGGGCACATGTAAACCTGATTATAATATTTAAGATTCTCTCTTCGGAAGTCTATACTGCTTAGAAATGGAGGAAATGAGAAGAATTGCGTAATTTTCATTGCAATTATCTGACAGGCACATCCTCAAATCAAACGGGTGCTGGTCGTCTGTAAGGTTAGTGGTTGTTGCTTTTCTGGTGAAGGGTACACACTTCATGATTAAAGTTTCATTTTGGCTAAGAACACCATGTTCTTTTCGCATGTCAGTTACTGTTTTGTACTGTTCTGTTTCGTAGAAAGGGTTTCCGATTGAAAAGGATTTTTGTCAGTGTTATTCCTATTATATTATTCCTCATATGGAAACGCTCTCTTCAAAGGATATCTGCAGGTACTAATAGGTAGATTTGCAGGCTACAAAGGATATCTATCTAGAGCTCAAGAGTAGCTTGTTCGAGCCTTTTTGGGCTGAAAAGTTGTCTTTTCATGATTCCATCAAAGATGCTTCCTGGAGTCAAATTATGGCAACAGGTAAAATTTAATTCTCCATGTCTTGGGGCTTTAAGAGGTTATATGAATGGGGTAGAAGTTTATAGTCATAGATGTTAGTTATAGAGCCACTCCTATCAAGCAGTTGTCTGGTTAAGAATTCCTTAGTTATAGAAGTTTAGAAAAACAGTGGCATCCCACTGAATGGATGCGTTTTGGTGTGTTTGTAGTATTCCATCATAATCAGAGTCAAGTTTGACTGTTACCATTTTGGGATATGTTTAATTCTATTCCATCATGCTTCTTTTGTTACCTGTCTAACCTACCTTCCTAATGTCCTCTCCCTTCCCCTTTGTACCAAAAAGCTCAAGACTTCTGTCTCGGTTGGTTTTTTATTTGATTCATGAATCTCGTCGTATATTACAACCTATTCGATATGTAATTCGATATTATATTTCTTATAGTTTTTATTTTTTTTTAAATTGTGCTTGTTTTCTTGAAGTTGAAGTAGAAGTCAATGTCTAGAAAGAAAGCATATGGATTGGAATGACAGTAGTAGTAGTATTGTGGCTGTAGAGATTAGGACAGAGAGCAGTGAAGTGATAAGAAAATGTCATTAAAATTGATATGGGAAGATGGTGATGATGATGACTGATTTTGATTGGAGTATGATGGAATGTTGATAGGATTGAAGGGATGGGTGTGTGGGTCCACTTTCTTCCACCAAAAAAATTCATTAACTTTTGGATCTGTTGGATCCAAATAAACAAAAAAAAAATTGATAAATTTGACAAATTTGACCAAAAATCAATCAAATAGCAGATTCTATGACCTCTCTAGCAACGACATCTGCACAGGGGCGTCTTATTTTTACTTGAAAAAGTACTACGTGGGTTTAGTATTTAAAAATACTCGATAAGTAGCTCCATTGTTGAAGTCGGGAAATGCAAACATCAGCATTTATGGTGGAACCTATCTTTTCATAAAAACATTTCATGGCCTTGAATTCTACTTTCCAGTCTAGGTGAAAACTGGATGTACACGGCCCTCACGCATGCACATGGACCCACTAGGCAGACATATACGTACTCGTTGGGCTTACCCTTCAGCTAGCGCATGCTCATGTTGCCAAAAACTGAAGGAGCCAACATGATATAATGGTGAAACATAGATATCATAATGTATGAGTCTATACTCATCGTAATAAGGAAGTATCTTGACATACAAGACGCATAAAGTCTCATAATATCAATTCATTTCATTTTATGTATGATGCAAGTCATACCTCCCATCTTTTCATGAGGTAACATCCTATGAGACATGCATACATAACATTTGTCTTATCTTTCATAATTAATATACATCCCGTTCCTGCCCCTAACCTATTTTCTTTTCTCGAATTAGTATGAGTGCAATAAATATATATATATATATATATATATACATACATACATACACACACTTACGTACAAATGTTATATAAGGAAGGGGCTAACAAACACAAATATGAGAGAATATAGATAAGAAAACTGTGTGTAAGATACCAAGAACCCTTCGAGAATCACTACATACTTAGTATTTAAATGGTTCTCACAAAACACATGTACTAATTTTTTTTTTTTTTTTATTGATCTTAAAGATTAATATTATCTTTTTATTATTATTTATTTTTAACATTGTTTCTCTTTCTCAATTAGTACATGTATTTTGAGCTGAAGTATAATTAATTTATTTAAATTAAAATTGTAATTAATAATAATAAAATTAAATATTCCATTGTAATAATTACTTTATACATAAATATTTTTTTAATTCTTTTTATTGATTTATTAATAAATTATTATAATAGTATAAGATTTATAAATATATATATGATATACTTCATTTAAATTTCATTTTTTGAACTAAATAGAATTAACTAAAAATTTTATAAGCGTAAAGAGTCAAAATAATAATAATATTAATAATAAAAGGTTTGAAAATCAAATGACTAATATTAATATTGTATTATAATGATGTCATAATTTTATATAAATAAATAAATAATTGTGTATTAAAATATATGATATTTTATTTATATATAAAGAAAAGATTTCCTCGCCTTCGTATTTGGGCTTAAATGGGCTCTCCACCGAAGGCCCAAGATAACGAAGTTGCATCAGTCCAGCAGAATGTGGGCAACTGGGCCCCGGAAAGATTTAGAAAAAGAAGAATTTAATTTGGAGATGCGGGGTATCGATCCCCGTACCTCTCGCATGCTAAGCGAGCGCTCTACCATCTGAGCTACATCCCCTTGATGTGTATCCTGCGTCAAGTTTACTTATATTATCTTAAGTTTTTAATTTAATTTCTTCGTGAAAAGTGTTCAATAGACCTTTTGTCCACGAAGGCTATTTCTTTGGATTTCAAAAAATATAAGACGGGTTGTGCCCTAGAATGACCCCCTACGTGACTGCGCAGCTTTCGAACGTTCCTCAAAGCGGACAATATTTGCTAGTAGTGAGCTTGAGCTGTTACAAATGGTATTAGAGCCAATCACCTAATGGTGTGCTAACGAGGACGTTAGGCCCCCAAGGGAGGTGGATTGTGAGATCTCACATCAGTTGGAGAGGAGAATGAAATATTCCTTATAAATGTGTGAAAACTTTTCCCTAGTAGACGCGTTTTAAAACCGTGAGGTTGACGGTAATACGTAACGGGCCAAAACGGACAATATTTACTAACGGTGGATTTGAGTTGTAAAGACTTATGCAAACGAGATTTGATTAGGGCACCCAGTTCTCGTACACATATCACATAAAGACTTGTGCGAACCAAAGTGTTGAGTGTTTGATTGGTTAAGCACATTTAGAACATCAACTAACCCCATTAGTTAAATTATGCCTCTAGACAAAGTTCGAATGAACTATTAGCCATATAGGGCCTAATGAATCATACCCAATGGAAAGGTGGAGGTATCTATGAGTCAGAAATAGCGAGACGATAGTGCCATGAAATTAGTTATCTCTAGGACCACAATTTATGCACAGCACTAAGGACGTTGAATACTAGCAGAGACCCGTTAAGAGCCTATAAGTACGTTGCTTACTGAGTATTGTAGATTATCAGGTAGGTTCTGGTCTTTGGCGTGAACGGACAAGAGTCGTACAATGCTACGGGGATCTTTAGATCATGTCTTTCCCATTATTCGATATGCAACGTTCCAAGGAATTTTTTTGTAATTTTTTTACATCGTACATAGCTTGCTCATTTGAAATGTCCGGCTCAAATTAGTATCAGGCATAGTCTCTTCCTACCTCTATGGAAGGCATAAAAACCAACATGCATCTCGAAGTCTTATCGTAGAGTATTTCAGTAATTTCTATAACATACCTATAATGAATTCTCGTCCAAAATTTCTAGGGTTTATCTTTTTAAGCATAGATATTCTTTCGGGAGCCGGACCTAGCTATAAATCAAAATTAAAAATAAATAATATTTAAATAAATTAAACTTAGTATATGGCAATTACATTTTAATTTTTTTTAAAAAATCAATTAATCTTATATTTAGTCTTCATGATCGTATATATGAAACCCTAACCCGCCTCCTATTCTTTATGGCAGCCATTCTCTCATAATCCCCTTCCCGCCGCTCGCTGTCACTCCTCCGCCTCCCATTTTTCCCCTTCCCCGCCGCTCGCTGCCACTCCTCCGCCTCCCATTTTCATTATTCGTTACTCTTGCGAGGCATTCGTGTTTCTCCGATTCGTCTTCTCAAGAGGAAGCAGGTTTTGTTTCCCCTCGCGTTTTCACAGTCATGTTGTTGCTTCGTCGGATCATTCTAGTCAGGCAGACATCATCAGTCTTTGCTCACGGATTTTCTGAAAGTCCGTTGAAATCTCTCAGATACTCATCGACTTCTTCTGAGATCGCATCATCTCCAAAATCTGCATCGCCGGATTTTAATTCTGTCAAGCCAGAGAACGATGAGAAGCCTGTAATCGTGCTCTTTGAGAATCATGGATTCTCAAAAACACAGATCTCTGAGCTTGTCAAGAAATTCCCTCAAGTTCTTTCAGCGAACCCCGAAAAGACGCTATTGCCAAAATTGTTGTTCTTTGAATCGAAAGGCCTTTCTTCCCCCGAGATTGCCAAATTAGTGTGTAGTTTTCCTTCGATTTTAACGCGAAGTTTAGACAGAAAAATCATTCCAGCTTTTGATTACATTCAAGTGCTACTTCAAACTAAGGAGAAGGCTATCGCATCCATAAAACGGTCTTTAGGTATTCTCACTTGGGATCTCCAAACTATTCGTCCCAATGTTGAAACNTTCCCCGCCGCTCGCTGCCACTCCTCCGCCTCCCATTTTCATTATTCGTTACTCTTGCGAGGCATTCGTGTTTCTCCGATTCGTCTTCTCAAGAGGAAGCAGGTTTTGTTTCCCCTCGCGTTTTCACAGTCATGTTGTTGCTTCGTCGGATCATTCTAGTCAGGCAGACATCATCAGTCTTTGCTCACGGATTTTCTGAAAGTCCGTTGAAATCTCTCAGATACTCATCGACTTCTTCTGAGATCGCATCATCTCCAAAATCTGCATCGCCGGATTTTAATTCTGTCAAGCCAGAGAACGATGAGAAGCCTGTAATCGTGCTCTTTGAGAATCATGGATTCTCAAAAACACAGATCTCTGAGCTTGTCAAGAAATTCCCTCAAGTTCTTTCAGCGAACCCCGAAAAGACGCTATTGCCAAAATTGTTGTTCTTTGAATCGAAAGGCCTTTCTTCCCCCGAGATTGCCAAATTAGTGTGTGGTTTTCCTTCGATTTTAACGCGAAGTTTAGACAGAAAAATCATTCCAGCTTTTGATTACATTCAAGTGCTACTTCAAACTAAGGAGAAGGCTATCGCATCCATAAAACGGTCTTTAGGTATTCTCACTTGGGATCTCCAAACTATTCGTCCCAATGTTGAAACTCTGATACAAATTGGAGTTCCTGATTCCAACATTGCAACCATTCTTCAGTACCAACCACGAGTGTTCTTGGTAAACACCGTCCGATTCAAGGAGATTGTGGAGGAAGTTAAGGAAATGGGATTCAACCCTCTGCGATTGAAGTTTGTTCTTGCTGTTTTTGCTATGCGAGCAATGAGCAAATCTACATGGAGAAAAAAAGTTGAAGTTTACAAGAAATGGGGATGGCCTGAAGAAGAGATTCTCGTCGCTTTTCGAAGGCATCCCTGGTGCATGATGGCTTCCGAGGACAAGATCAATGGCATAATGGATTTCTTTGTGAACAAGATTGGATGTGAACCTTTATACGTTGCAAAGCGACCTGCTGTGATTACACTTAGTTTAAAGAAGAGGATTGTGCCAAGAGGCGTTGTTTATCAAGTTTTGCTGTCAAAGGGTTTGATTAAGAAAGATGTGAATCTTCCTCTGGTGTTTGAGTCTACTGAAAGCCGATTCTTAGGCAAATTCATCGACCCTCATAAGGAGCTGATTCCTGGATTGTTGAAGTTGTATAAAGAGAAATTGGAGGATGCTAAGAGATAGCAGGTTCAATCTCCTTCTCTAAATGTTAATATTAACCTGTTTTGCTTGTTCATATGTCTATTCATATCTAAAATTGATGTATGTTCAAGAGCTTGTGCTGAATTGGCTGCTATTTAGATTGTTGACTAAATGATGGTTTGAGCTGAATTGACTATAGCACGTTGTAAGTGGAGTTAGAGGATTCAAATATGTCTAAACTAGTTTTGGCTATACTCAGAGTTGATTGTTGACTGTACTGTACTTTCGCTAATTTTGAATTATAATGCTACTTTCGCTAATTTTGAATTATAATGCTACTTTCGCTAATTTTGAATTATAATGCTACTTTCGCTAATTTTGAATTATAATGCTACTTTCGCTAATTTTGAATTATAATGCTACTTTCGCTAATTTTGAATTATAATGCTACTTTCGCTAATTTTGAATTATAATGCTACTTTCGCTAATTTTGAATTATAATTCTACGTTGTGTTTCTAATTTATATCAATAACACAACCTTAAAAAAGGTCATTGCTATGTCACCTACTCTATTTATGTGAGATATCGTATAAGTTGGAGAGGGGAACGAAGTATTTCTTACACGGGTGTGGAAACATTTCCCTAGTATACGTGTATTAAAATTGTGAGGATGATGGCGATACACAACGGGCTAGAGCGGACAATATCTGCTTGCGGTGGGCTTGGACGTTTACAAATGGTATTAAAGCCAAACATCGGGCGGTGGAAACCTCTTCTTAGTATATGTATATTAAAATCGTGAGGTTGAGAGCGATATGTAGCGAGCTAAAGCGGAAAATATCTGCTAGCAGTGGGCTTGGGCGGTTACAAATGGTATCAAAGCCAGATATTGGGCAGTGTGCGAACGAAGACGTTGGGCCCCAAAGGGGGTGGATTGTGAGATCTCACGTTGGTTGCAGAGTGGAACGGGCTAGAGCGAACAATATCTTCTAGCGGTGGGCTTGGACGGTTACAAATGGTATCAAAGCTAGACATCGGGCGGTGGAAACCTCCCCTCACCTCCCCTAGTATACATATATTAAAATCATGAGGCTAACAACGATACGTAATGAGCTAAAGACAGTTACAAATGGTATCAAAGTCAGACTTTGAGTGGTGTGCGAACGAGGGCGTTGTTCGAACGAGGGCGTTGGGCCCTAATGGGGTGGATTGTGAGATCCCACGTCGGTTTGGAGAGTGGAACAAAGCATTTATTATAAGAGTGTGGAAACCTCTCTCTAGTAGACACAGACAGAGGCTGACAGCGATTAGTAGCGGACTAAAACAGACCATATATGTTAGTCCCATCATGTCAAATTAGGTTATATTATATTATACACAGTTGATTTAAAATACATAAAAAATTCAAATGTGTAAATCATTTAAGAATCCATGTGAATTCTTATATATGTCATATAGTTTATCAAGGTCTTGCTTCTCACATTATGAACGAATTGGGCCGGCCCATATTGTTGTCCAATTTCAAATCTCCCCCAATCCAAGCCCGTTTTATGATAATATTAAAACAAAAGGAGTGGGCCCACTATGATGGCAGTGGTTCATGAAACCCCATGCCAGGACTAGGGGTGTACATGGTCCGGGTTGGGTTGTTTTATAATATATATTAATAAAATGCCAGGACTAGGGGTGTACATGGTCCGGGTTGGGTTGTTTTATAATATATATTAAAACAAAGGGAGTATGCAATGCCAAGACTAGGGGTACATGGTTCGAGTTGGGTTGTTTTATAATATATATTAAAACAAAAGGAGTGGGGCTTACTTTAGGCCTCTAAGATAGCACGTTAAGTGCTTCATGAAATGTTAGGACTAGGGATGTACATGGTCTGGGATGGGTTGGGTTGAGATTTTTTTTTGACCCAACCAAAAAATTCGGGTTGGTTGGATTGGTAACCCAACCCAACCCAAAACCTTTCACAACCCAACCCAACCCTCTATTATCGGGCTGGGTTCGGGTTGGGTTGTCAATTTTTTGTAAGTTTAATTAATCTACACTTCATAATTATTTGGATACAATATTAGATAAAATATATTAAAAGTTTACAAACAAACCTAAATCAATCTATAATTATTCAGGTTCACAAACAAACACAAATTAACATATAATTATTCACAACAATAAAACAAAAAACAAATCAACATATAATTATTCACAAAAATAAAAACAAAAAACAAAAAAGAGAAGGAGCGAAAATTCTAACATATTAATATTATTCAACATTATCATAAAATTAAAGACAACTAAATACCGATATTTTTTTAGAATTGGTTAAAGTAACAAAAATATAACGATATATCATGAAATTAAATAAACAATAAAAATGATTAGTTTAAGGCACAAGACGAAAGGAAGGTAAACAGCAGTTAACGGCAGGCGCAATAGAATAGAAAGTTGGAGGCAGGCAGGCGGGCCATAGGCTTAGATCAGATGCAAGCAAGCTCAGTCTCAATATGCGCATTAGAGAAGGGAAGGGGGGAGTGTGAGGTGGGTTGGCCCTTCGGTCAAGAGGCGGGATAGCGGCCCACCTTCCTGTCTTGACTGGTAGGCACAATCGCTTGAGTCTAGTTCTTGAGCGAAGGAATCGCTTTCAATGATAATTGCTCTTTAGCTATCAGCCATCAGTCCTCTTCAAGCAAGCAAATATAGATAGGAGATCCACTTGTTCAAGGCTGGCAGCAAGCGTCAGTGTAATCGCAATCCCTATTCATTGAATTAATTAATCTCTCTCCCGCCCTAACGCACTCGGTTATGGCGCAATCACTGACTGACGTTCTTCAGTTCTAGGTCTTAACGCTCTACGCGCTTGCTCCTTCTGGTAATGCATGAGAGGCTGTCTTCCTTCCACCTCTCTTTATCGCCCTTTCCGTTCTCTTTCCTCTGATCTTACTCTTTCTAGTGCCATAGATCTAATATAGAACTCTATAAGTCGCCCATTAACCCTAAAGTAGGTCTTCCTTCAATTCTCAATTGCAAGATCCTCACTCTTATTCTATCCGTATACGGTATACGAGAAAAAGTCCAGGTGGGGCTGCTAACTTACTAGACTTGCTTTTTGAGTTAAATAACCCGTTGTTTCTTTCAATAGGCGAAAGGTATTGGATATAACAAAAATAAAAAATATATAAATATATTTTAATTGAAATATGCGACCTTAAGTCTTAAATTATTAGAAAAAGAAAAATATATATAAATTGGGATATAATAATATTACAACCGATAATAAATACATTAAAATTTAAAAAATATATATAAATTAGAATATAATAATATTGCAACAAATAGATAATAAATATATTAAAATTTAGAATATGCTTTCGTATAAATCATAATTAATAAATTTATCTTAAACTAAATCATAATGAATAAACTTATCCAAAAAAAATTAAGCAAAAAAGAAATATGTATATATATAGAAAAATGATAAAAACAAATAAAAGAAAATAATGAAAAGAAAGTCGAACATAGGCAGCGTCTTATTAGACTAGCCAAAGTACCACTCTGGCAAACTCATTATTTCTGTATGATTCTTAATATATTTTATATATATATTTCGGATCGGGTCGCTCGGGTCAATCCGAGGGTTTGTCCCACGAACTCGAAACCGAACCAATTCAATTCGGGTTCAGAAAAATGAACCCAACGCTCCCGAAATGCTAATCCAACCCAACCCTTATAGTTTGGGTTGGGTTGGTCCGGGTTGTCGAATTGTCGGGTTGAATGTACACCCCTACGCTTTACCATATGAACTGCATGCCCTAATGTGAAGATGATTAAATCAATTTGAATAAATCAAGAGAGAGATGAAGAAAGAAGAAATAAAAACTAAGAGACCAAGTTCCTTGAGTTTTTGTTCAAATTAGAGCTCAATCTGCGACCGCCGGACGAAAACAAATTAAAGTAAATAGTAAATAAAATGAAATAGGAAAATATGATAAAATTTAAATCAAATGCAAACAATACAACAATTTAAAATGAAATTCAAATACAAGTCATTCAAGATTATTAGAAATGGAGAGCAAATTTGAGATACATTTACGAACAAAATATAAAAGACCGAAAATACGAAACAGACTGTGCCCTGGGACGATCCCCTCTATGATCGCACAGCTCTCGAATGTTTTCCACCTTGAACGACCTTTCATCTCAAATTAATTAATGTTTTGATGATAACAAACATTCTTTTAATTACTAATAATTTCAGTATTTTGAAGTGTTCAAAACCTTGGAATGATGATTCTAATGAATTTTGAATCACTCAAATCAAAATTAAACCGAAAAAGTGCAAGGCACATGTATGGTCCTTTGCCCCTCTCAAGGCCGGTTTTGCAGTACAATGAGCCTATTCAGGAGACCAATGTCTGTTTCCACACGCGATAGTGGCACCTGGTCGCCTCGATGTACTACACTATCAACTCAAGGGTACTCTATTATGATTCCTCATGTCTTCTTTAGTCTTAGAGCATTAGGATCTAAATTCTTGATATCCGCTCACGATCCTAAGGTACTCATTCTATTGGAGACGTCTTGATCTAGGGCAATGTGTAGTCAATCTGACTCTAATAGCAAATAAATGCGGTTTATAAGGAGAATAAACAATCAATCAACTAGAGTCAATACTATATCATACATTCATACTAGTAAAATGGAACAGATGACATCCATCAATCACCTAGAGCACCGATCATAATATCTCATACTCCATTCTTATATAGCAATTGCTAAAGAATTTATGAACTGAACCTAGTAGAATGGAATTTGACCGATTTAGCAATGTATTCATGTTTTATGAGCTTTCGCTATTTTGATTGGGTCTCTTTGCATGATTTATTGGAACTTTTGGTATTTATGATTTTATCCTTTCATGCTTGATGTGTGCGCTTAGAAAAATATGACTTAACTGACCCCGAGAAAGCAATAATAGGTGGTGGAAACCATACGAATGCGTATGTATGAACGTTGGAACCTATTAGAGAGACTATAACGACTTGATTCATACCTGTTACATCCATCATAGAGACCGATATTTGATTACTGCACCCAGTTCTTTTACGCATATCGCATAAAGACTTATGCAGACTAAAGTGAAATATTTGATTGGCTAAACGCACATAAAACCTCGAATAAAGACAACAAGATTCAAATGAGGCATGTATGAACCAAGAGAGAGCTGAATGATAATATTTACGCAGCATTAAGGACGTTGAATAGAAGTTGAGTATGTTGATTACTGAGTATATGTATATGCATCGTCACTCTTTTTTGTTTTTGCAGATTATTAGGTATGTAGTGATTTTGGAATGAAGATATAGGAGTTGTGCAATTGCAAGGGCGATGTTTAGAGTGCATGTTTCCCGTTATTAGGTATGGATCGGTCTAGGGGCATTTTGGTAATTTTTGTGTATCTTGCATAGCTTGCTGGTCTGAATTAGAGTGGAGCATTAAAAGCATAAATTTAAGAACAAACATTGAATGGGGTTATTAATTAAAATGTACTAATATTTTGTAAAAAGATAGTAATAAATATGGTGGATCTTAATGGAAGATAGACATAAGACAGTGACAGAAAAATGAAGAGGTCGGGGGAGCGATGATGATGATGATGATGCATATCGGCGTTTGATGGTCACCATCGTGCTTTTGTCATATTGAGTCACTAATCATAATTTCGCCACAAATGGCTGCTTGAGCAATCATTGACTCTTCTCTTCCCTCCCTTCTATAAATTTACCCTTCCTTTTCTTCTTCCTCCCACACCTTCTTTAATGGCTCCCTCTAACCTCATCTTCTCCCTTCTCCTTCTCACTTTCTTCCTTTCCCACAGTTTCTCTTGCTGCGTTCCCGATACCCCGCCTCTCCTCCGTGCGCTGCAGACCCGGAAGGTAAGGTTTTGTACTACTTCCTTATAGATGAATACTGCTCTCCACAATTGTATCATATTGTCTACTTTTAGTATAGGCTCTTATGGCCTCTACTTCAAGTCAAGGTCTCCTAATACAACGTCGCATCTTATCTTATCATCTCGATCCCCATTGATATGATCCATATGTAGTAACATCCAACACGCGGGCGGGGTGCAATACCGGCATACCCTGGCCGTCCGTTACTGTCCTTGAAAAACTCATTTCAAAGGAAGTTGTTCGAGACATTAGTCTCGACACGTTTGCCCACATTGTGACACACGTATGTGCCACAGGGTAGCTGGAGGTGTCCTAGTTTTGCTTTGAGCTTCCTCTAAAGTTCTCGTAACAATGAAGATAGTATTTTTTTCATTATAAACCCACGATCATTTTCTAAATTAGCTACTTTCATCCGACAAATTTGACTAATTTTTTTTACTCGTTACAGATGCTTCGAGAAATGGTTAAGGAATTGGAAGTTGACGGCGGAGAGAGACGGCGGCCGTCGGTGGAGTGGGATCAGTTGCGGAGGGTGCCGTCCGGACCTGACCCTTTGCATCATAATGGTGGAAGCCCGAAGAAGCCTCGAACTCCTTGAGTATTGAAACGATGTCGTATTCGGCTTCAGGCTACTGATAAGTTTGGTCTACAAGTTCGTCTTTTGAAACTACGCTAGGGTTTTGGCTGAACCTAACAACCAATCTTAACCGTTGAGATCTTTTGTTGGGTTTATCAATGGCTATTAATTTTTTGGGTTTTTTTTTTCTCATGTTCATATATGTTAATGAAAATTGTAGGCTTTGATCTTGGTTAAGAATGTTGTTTAATTTTCTTATGTTTTTTTTTTTGTTTCCATTTTTTATTTGACAATTAATCAACTTATATTTTATATATTAGTCAATTTTGACACGTTTTTATATGAAATATGAACTATCGACGTGTTAATTAATGGTCATAAACTACACTATTTGTGTAGAATAAGTATGAATTCATTTAGAAAATGGTTTAGAATTCTATTTACGAAATAATAATCAAAATCATGTACCTATCGAAACAAAAAGGAGTCTTAATTATAATTTAGATCTATCTAAACTCTTATAACTCGTGTACACATTCGTCTCAGTCATGTAGCTTAGAGTTGCACGTGAGTTAGTATAATAATACTCATTCATGGGTCTTATCTCATTTTCAAAAATTATATTGTTCTTAGAGCGTATATCTTACTAAAATGTCATTGTATGAATTTACTATTGGAATAATATATACGTGATCGGATGAATTTTTTTGTTGTATGTGATGTCATTTTCATACGAATATGTTAGCCATGTGATTAATTTAAACATTATTAGCTTTTTAAATGATTTATGGAATGAACTGATATTTTATACGTGGGGAACCTCATGCATGTCTTATAGGGTCCTTACCAGTATCAAAACATTTAATGTAGGGTAACTGATATGAACCACGACTAAGGAATTTTCATATTTCAAGGTCCAATTATAAAGACGAGAGCTAATAAACTACAACCAACTGTGTACACTTATATTCAAGACCACTACTAGCAGATATCGTCTTTTTTTTTAGCAGATATCATCACTGAAACTCATCTCTCCATTGCAAATTTCCCCTCAAAGTTTTTAAGATGCGATTGCTAAGGAGAGATTTCCACACTCTTATAAGAAAATGTTTCGTTCTCCCCCAACTGACGTGGGATCTCACATGTAGGGTTAGTGCGTGGAAAGTGATACCATTCACGTACGGAATTCGGCATATCTTAACTAAACTGTTTGCATGGGCTCGACGTGTACTTGTATGGTCTGGAGAAGCTTACTTGTCTTATAGTTTAGGTGCTTTATCCGTTTTTTGGTTTTATTGCTTGTTGTTTTGTCTAGTTCTATAATACTACTTATCCGAGTGAGTTTTACGGGCTGACTGGACTCGAAGCTTCTCAAGCTTAAGCATTTACGTTTCCAGTTAAAGACCAACGTCTTGAACTAACGTTGGATTCGCTGAAGGACCTATTGATTTAGGTAAATATCTAATGGGTTCTAAAGTAAACATATTCAACCTTATAGAGTACATAAAACTATATATATATAAATAATAATTTTTTTCTTTTTTGTATTAAATTTGTAATAAAGATGAAATATTTTTAAAATTAGTTATTTGAATAAATTAAACACAAATTTTAATTAAAAAAAAAAAAAAAAAAAAAAAAAAAAA